>NW_028315333.1:72500-77500 GCF_046866305.1 Octopus bimaculoides | reverse complement strand
TCCTTGTATCTCAGACTACATTTGCTATATATAGACTTAGTATATCTTTTTGGAGATCCCAGAATTTAAAATCTGCCCTTCACTTAGTTCTTGAACATCCAGTTTTGGGATCAGACCTGGATGAAAGTTTTTTATATGCTAACAGTTGAAAATTCAAATTTTAAAAGAGCTCCAGAAATTTGTGAACTTACAAGTTTTTCATTTAAACTGAATTTAAAGTAATACCCTATTGGTAGGTAAATATCATGTTGGAAGGGTAATACTATATTGGTAGGGTACCAATAAATGCTTTATAGTTATTGCTCTTTTAGTTTTGGGCAGGCCCAATTCAAGCCCAATTAGCCCTCTGCAGGAGCTAGCTTAAAAGTCCACATGGAATGCAGCTTTTAAGCTAGTATATATATATATATATATATATATATATATATATATATATATATATATATATATATAATAGTCTTCTTTCTGTTTCCGTTTACCAAATCTACTCACAAAGCTTTGGTTGACCTGAGGGTATAGTAGAACATGTTTGTCTAAGTTGCCACACACTAGAGCTGAACCCAGAAGCATGTGGTTGGGAAGCAAGCTTTTTACCACACAGCCATGCCCGCGCCTATTATATGTATATCTTTCATCCTCTATCTTTTACATGTTTCAGTCATTAGACTGCAGCCATGCTGGGGCACTGCCTTGAATAACATTTAGTCAAACAAATTAACCCCAGGACTTATTTTTTGTTCAACCTGGTACTCATTCTATCAGTCTGTTTATGCCAAACTGCTAGGTTACGATGACGTAAATAAACCAACACCGGTTGTCAAGCAGTGGTGGAGGACAAACACCCATAAACATAGATACATATTCTTGTATCATTTTACCCGTTTCAGTCATTTCACTGTGGCCATGCTGTAGCACTGCCTTGAGGGGTTTTAGTTGAACAAATCGAGCCAAGGACTTATTTTTTTTTTTAACCCTGGTACTTATTTTATCAGTCTCTTTTACTGAACTGCTTAAGTTACAGGGATGTAAACATACCAACACCAGTTGTAAAGCAGTGATGGAGACAAATACACACACATGTGTATATGCATATGTACACACACACACACACACACACACACACACACACACACACACACACACACACACACACACATATATATATACACACATATGTATATACACATATATATGACGGGCTGTTTTCAGTTTCCGTCTACCAAATCCATTCACAAGGCTTTGGTTGCCTTGGGACTATAGTCGAAAACACTTGCTCAAGGTGCCATGCAGTGGGACTGAACCCAGAACCATGTGGTTGGGAAGCACAACTGTGCCCATATAACTTTCTAGAATATTTTTTATTTAGATAAGGAAAAGATATGTCTTAAAAAATAATGTAGCCACGAAATAAATGCCCCACAAACTTAACTATTACATAAAAGAAAAGAAGCACTCTAACATGTATTTACCACTCCCCGACAAAGGTTATATATAGTACCACCACACCCATTCCATTTCCACAAGAACACCAACCTTCAAGACACACACATTTCCCACAAACTCTTTCCCAGAAAACTCTTGCCAACTGGCAACAATACCACCCTCAGTAATGAGAGTTTGGTACCAAGGGACATAACTCTTATAGTCAATCCCCTGCTCGATTTCTTCCCAAAACATGTACAGAGAATGATAAAAATCAAACATCCAATCAACATCATGATGTTTGGAGTGATCACTAATGATGGCGATGTTATACCTCCATTCATCTTCCCATACAGCTTTAGATTCAACACAGAGGCCTACATCAAGTACCTGGAGGAGGTAGCACTGCCCTGGGTCAAGAAGGTGGCTGCTGGAGGACCCTATGTCTGGCAACAAGACTCTGCTCCATGCCACACAAGCAGCAGAATCCAGTCATGGCTGTCAGACAATTTCTGTGACCACACATCTGGCCCCCTAACTCCCCACACTGCAACCACCTTCATTATTATGTGTGGGCACAGTTGAGCAAGAGGTCAACAAAACTCCTTGTAACACCAAAGATGAACTGAAGGCAAGGATTATGGCAGCATTCACCGACTTAAACAAGGAGACCATCCAGAAGAGTTGCAGGAGATTCCAAAGTCGTCTGGAGGCCGTGGTTGAAGCCAATGGTGATTTTATTGAATAAATTTACTCTTTTAGTATTTCAAAATATTTTAATGTAATTTTGGTAAATATATCTGTTAAAATAAGATGTCAGTGTTATTATCATTTCTGTGTAATTTAGATGACAATTTATTTACTGCACCCTGTATATATGTATATACGACCGGCCACTTTCAGTTTCTGTCAACCTAATCTACTCACAAGCTTTGGTCAGCTTGTGGCTATAGTAGAAAATATTTGCCCAAGGTGCCATGCAGTGGGACTGAATCTGGAACCATGTGGTTGAGAAACAAGGTCCTTACCATACAGCCATGCCTACACCCTGCATGTGGGATTAAATTTAGGAATGAAGAGACAATGAGAACTTCCAAATCTCTGCTGAAATCTTCCATAATTAATATTTTAATACACACATGCACGCACGCGCGCACGCGCGCACACACACACATGCACACACACACACACACACACACACACACACACACACACACACACACACACAATAAATACATATTCATTTATTATTTTATTCTTTTATTTGTTTCAGTCATTTGACTGCAGCCATGCTGGAGCACTGCCTTTAGTCAAGCAAATCGATCCCAGGACTTATTCTTTGTAAGTCTAGTACTTATTCTATCAGTCACTTTTGCCAAACCGCTAAGTTACGGTGACATAAGCATATCAACATCAGTTGTCAAGGGATGTTGATGGGGGACAAACACACACAAACATGTACACACACATACATATGTATATATACATAAATGTATATACGACGGGCTTCTTTCAGTTTCCATCTACCAGATCCATTCACAAGGCTTTGGTCAGCCTGAGGCTATAGGAGAAGACACTTACCCAAGGTGCCATGTAGTGGGACTTCACCCAGAACCATGTGGTTGGTAAGCAAGTTACTTACCACACAGCCACATACACATGCACACACACACACACACACACACACACACACACACACACATACACATAATTATAATGACAGGTACGAGAATACTACCAGCGTTGCTAGAAATAGAAGTCAAAACGACTCTAAACTACCATAAGTCACTCATATATACTGGTGAATGCAAGTATATATGAGGCAGCTTACCTTTAATGAACAAGAATCACAATAAGGAATAAATGATATATATATGTATATATATCTAGCAATAAGAAAATGGAGGGGAATATGTGGTACTCATCAACTTGCAGACATTGTATTATGTTAGTTTACCTGTTTATTTTTCAACTAAGAGGACAATAAAAACAATATACAAACACATATGACATATTATGTCATATCAGTAATTAAAAATTAAAAAGGACATCTAGTGACCGAAGAAGGGACAATGTCTTACAGCTGTTTCAGCCTAGAGGTGACACGCCTCATTCTATCTATATAACTCCAGTAAGCTGGAGTAATTGATAGATGAAATGGATGAAATAGAGGTACATGTATGATTCTCTGGGCCTCTTCAGAGATTTACAAAGTTCATGAAGTTAATTTGCAATATCTAAATATAAACATAAAAAACATATTTAAAAAAATCATAAAAACTCACATATATATGCATATGCATGAATACTTTAACATATATAGATATACATGAATAAATAAACATAAATACATATATGTACATTTAAATGTACATATATATATATATATATATATATATATATATATATATATATATATATATGTTCATATATATATATATATATATATATATATATATATATATATATATATATATATGAATGTATATATATATATATGTATATATATATATGTATATATATATATATTAATATATATATATATATGTATATGTATATATCATGGCTAGATTTAATTTGCGTATCCAAATTTAATCTGCGATCCATGGGACGAGCCGTTTTAACGATGCGTCCTGCCCGAAGCTCGTCGAAACGCCGGTGTTAAAACGTGGGTAGCTGATGAAGTAGAATGTTCTCTATGTGGCTCGTGTGTTCTCGTCTACGTTTGTTTGCAATGTCCTGTACCCAGATATGCACCTATACATACAGGTGGATGTCGGTATGCACATACCTGTACGTATATATGCATATACTCATTTACTATTTGTTTTTATATATATATATATATATATATATATATATATATATATATATATATATATATATATATATATATATATATTCATATATATGTGTACTAATTACAGTAATCTTACTGATGAAGGCTAAGTGTTTATTCACAGGGCCTGAAATCAATTGATATAAGATCATTTGTTTCTTACTTGTGATTCTTGTTCATTAAAGGTTAGCTGCTTTTCTATTTTGCTCATTTCCTTGTACTCACCAGTCTATATGAGTGGCTTCTGGTGGTTTAGAGTCGTTTTGACTTCTATTTCTAACAATGCTGGTGCTATCCTTGAACCCTTTCATTATAATTATATATACATGTATCTATAATTACAAATTTATATTCATTTTGCCACTATGATTTTTAATGCACGTTAGCCACTGATATTATTATTTTATAATAATAATTATAACCTTTTTCTATGTATATATATATATATATATATATATATATATATATATATATATATAGCCATCTACCAAATCCACTCACAAGGCTTTGGTTGGCCTAAAGCACCATACAGTGGGACTGAACCCAGATCCATGTGGTTGGTAAACAAGCTTCTTACCTCACAGTCATGCCTGTGCCTATATATATATCTATACTATAATGGAGAAAGCTGCTTATTAATTAGGTATGTAACAATTACTAAAAGTACTAAGAGAAAGCAATTATTAAAGGGTTGACCGTCTGGAAATATTTTTATAAATTCATGTTTTAAGAAATTTCT
>NW_028315333.1:62500-67500 GCF_046866305.1 Octopus bimaculoides | reverse complement strand
CTTAGTACTTATTCTATTTGTCTCTTCAGCTGAACTGCTAAGTTATGGAGACCTAAACACACCAGTTGTTAAGTGATGATGGAGGTGACAAAGACAGACAGACAGACACACACGCATGCACACACACACAAATATACATATACACACACACGCACATACATACAAGATGAGCTTCTTTCAGTTTCTGTCTGCCAAATTCACTCACAAGTCTTTGGTTGGCTCGAGGCCATGCAGTGGGGCTGAACCCAGAACCATATGGTTAGTGAGCAAGCTTCTTACCACATGGCTATGCCATATATAAAGGGGTTGGACAAAATAATGGAAACACCTAGCATCAGAGCATCATAATTTTGAAATATCTGTAAAACCTTCAAAAGCTTGTTTATTTTTATGTTTTTTGATTTATTATTAGATATGCTTAATGTTTTGCTAAAATTGCTGTTTCTTTTCAGATATCATCAGAAACAGGTAATTAAAATTCATTAAAAGGACAGATCTATCAGACTTTCAAAGAGGTCAAATTGTTGGTACTCGTATGGCAGGTGCTAGCGTAATGAAAACAGCTGAAATGTTTGGTGTCTCAAAAGTAATTACAGCCTTTGAGAAAGAGGGAAAAACCTCTTCGTTGAAACAAAACTCTGGAAGAAAACCAAAACTTTCAGATAGGGACTGTCGGACTCTTACGCGGATTGTTAGAAAGGGTCACAAAAGTACTGCACCCAAAATTACTGCAGAGCTTAATGACCACCTCGAGAACCCAGTTTCCACAAAAACTGTTCACCGGGAGCTGCACAAAACTGGATTTCATGGGAGGGCTGCAATCAGAAAACCACTACTTTCAAAAACAAACGTTGCAAAGCGTTTAGAGTGGAGTAAAAACCTACAGAATTAGTCCCTAGAGCTGTGGAAGAATGTTATTTTCTTGGATGATTCATCGTTTACCTTATATCCAACCACCAGCCGAGTATATGTGTGGAGACAGTCAAGAGAAGCATTTGACCCAGACTGCCTTCTTTCAACTGTTAAACATGGAGGATCAGTGATGATCTGGGGAGGGGGGCTATATCTTGGAAATCCGCTGGCCCAATGATTTCTATTCATGGCAGAATTAATAGTCAAGACTATTTAAGCATTTTATCTGATCAAATTCATCCTATGGTTGCGGAACTGTTTCTGGAGGGAAACGCAATCTTTCAGAATGACAATGCACCAATTCATACAGCTAAAGTTGTTTCTAAATGGCATGAGGAACATTCTAGTGAAGTTGAACATCTTATCTGGCCACCACAGTCCCCAGATCTCAATATTATTGAACATTTATGATGCATTTTAGAAAAACAAGTAAGGAGTCGATATCCTCCATCATCATCACTACAAGAACTGGAGACTGTTTTAGGTGAAGAATGGACAAAAATTCATTTGGAAACAATTCAAACTTTGTACGAGTCTATACCTCATAGAATTCAAGCTGTAAATACTGCCAAAGGCGGTCCTACCCCATATTAAAATAAATTTGTTGAAATTTTAAGGATTTTCCATAATTTTGTCCAACCCCTGTATATAGGTATGTATGTATGTATTACATGCATGTGTGTGTGTGTGTGTGTGTGTGTGTGTGTAACAAGTTGAGACAAAATTTTTCTCAGATTTTCACTGCTGATTTTTGTCAGCTTGTATCTCCATGTTATATCATTAATTTGATATAACTGTTGCTGTCTAATTGTTGCTGATTCATTTATTTTGGTTTCATATAAACATTACTTGTTTAATCTTTATTTACATCTTTAATTGTGAGAGGTGAAAAAATTACAACTAGAGTCATTTTATGCTGTGCGTGGAAAAAAGGACTAAGTGGAAGGTCCTTAGCAAATGAAATTAATGATGTGAAAGGACTGGAAGCTGTCAATGAACTTATGGCAGACATCTCAAAGAAAGTGACACCAGCCTTGAAGATAAACTAAGATCAGAGAGACCTGATGTGAAAGATGAGGCATTGCTTGAAATCATTGAACAACAGCCAAGCACAAGCACTTGTATGTTGTAGGCAGAACTTGGTCCTTCACAAACCACCATCAGTCGACACCTTGATAAGCTCAATCTTGGGAACAGATGCTCTTCATGAACTGACTAATGACCAGGCTTAACAGCATGTGAACATTTGCCTGTTTCTGGCATCAAATTGTAACTGAGGATGAAAAATGGATTTATTTTCACATTCCTAATAAGAGAAATCAGTGCTTCATTCCAGTCAGGCTTCAAAATTTGTTGTTAAACAAGAGTGGTTTAAACAGAAGACCATTTTGTTTGTTTGATGGAATTTCAAGAAGGTAGTGCACTTTGAGATTGTTTCAGATGGTCGTGCTGTGAATGCTAACCTCTCTGGTCAACAACTGCAGCAAATATGTGATGTTTTGAAATCCAGCTTTGGTGAACCAAAGACATGCCCTCCTACAATACCCCAGCACCCACTGCCAATGTAACCAAGCAAAACTGAGGAACTCGAGAGACTGGAAGTGCTTCCTCACCCTGTCTACAGCACACACCATCAGATTACCACCTTTGCCAACCATGGCTCATTTCCTGCACGGACGGAGATTTGACAATGTGGATGAGGTTGAAAATGGATGCAGGGAGTTTTTTGCCTCTAAAACCAACCAAATGGTGTAAGTGTGGAATTGAGCTTCTTGCACAACGATGTTAAAGACACAATAGAATATGATGGGATATATTCAGGATATATAAAAGGGTATATTCAGATGAATAAATCCTTTTTTGCATGTAATTTGATTGAACAATTATTTAAAGCTATACATTATAAAAAAAAAAAATATTGACTCAACTTGGTATATATGTGTGTGTGTGTGTGTGTGTGTGTGTGTGCGTGCGTGTGTGTTTATATATGTCTACATATATGTGTATGTGTATATATATATATACATAAATATATATATGTATGTATGTGTGTGTGTGTGTGTATATATATTTACACACACACATGCATACATATATATATAAAATAGCTGGCAATGTGTTTTCTTAACAATTGTTTAGAAATAAGTTTTCATGTTTGTGTGTGTGTGCGCGCGTGCGTGTGTGTGTATGTGCATTTGTGGTTGTTTATGTGGAAACTTTCATAATCTACAAGCATTTTGGTTTCAATTTGTTCCATTTTTTTGCGTTTTTTGCTTTTGAATATTAATTATGAAATTAAGTGAAAATATAAAATATATTTCTTGCAAAATTTGCCACAAAAGTTTAGTTTCATTTTGATCAAAATGCTTGATACACCAACCACTTTAATTACTATTCTTTCACGTCCTCTCACCTACATTTAACATCTCCAACTGCCACTCACCTCCTCTCCATCTGTTAATTTGTTTTCCTTCTACTAAGTGTAGCTGTGAACAAAAGCACGTGTGCTTTATTATTTATTTTACATATATGTATGCATATATATATATGTATGTATATATGCATGTATATATGTATGTATATATATGCATGTTTATATGTATGAATATATGCATGTATATTATACATACATACATACATAAATATATATATACATATATATATATATCCACACACACGTATGTATATATATATACATTTTTTGCAAAACGTTCTTGATACAGACACAATATCTGAAGAAAGCTTTTCTTGAAATAAAAATTAATAATTATGTAAAAAAAAATTCTTAAAATGCAACAGAATAACATAAACCATGTCATTCTGTATTTTTAAGATTTTTTTTTGTATAAGTAATAATTCTTATTTAAATATTTTTCTTCCAATATATATACAGATACAATATATATATATATACATATATATATATATATATATATATATATATATATATATATATATGTATATATTTATATATATATATATATATAAGTAAACAAACAAATAGTGTATTGCCCTATACAGATATTTCAAGGATTGAACAGAAAGAACACATCAAAGAGAAAATATAGACAAAAACACAACAAACGGAAAACCACCCAAAACAAAACAAATGGAAAACTAGTTAAAATCATAACAAGCAGAAAATTGGACAGAAACGCAATGCATGGAAAATTTGCAGCTGATGTCCAAAACATCTTGGTGCTGCCAAGATGGAGTGGTTCTCAATGTTAAAAGCATGAAACCACTAGTATGTCTTGGACATTGACTGATGAGGGAATCAGCTGTGAATTTTCCCTGTATCGTGTTTTGTCTAATTTTTCTCTTTGTTGTGGTTCTTTCTGTTCAACCCTTGAAATACACACACAGACACACACACACACACACACACACACACACACTCACACACACACACACACACACACACACACACAAACACACACACACATGTATATGTGTGTGTGTGTGTGTAAGAAATTAGAATGACAAAGGGATAAGTAATTCTGTTATGAACATCATTAGCTTACAGCTGTTTCTGCTATGAGATGGAATATCCTCATAGGTGTTTATTCCTTCATCATTCTAATTCCTTATTACCACTCTTAACTCAACTAATGCTTCACTCTGAAGCATAATGTATATTGAGTTCTAACATCAGGTGATTAGTATCATTATACTTAAGCAAAATGTGAAAATATATATGTATATATATATATATATAGAGAGAGAGAAAATATAAAAGGGATAAATTATCCTGGCAGATACCATATTATCTCACAAATCGGTATATATGCTGATTATCCACAATGGTCCTCATTATCATTCTTGTTCATTTAGTAATTACCCTTGATATTCCTGTTTTGTTATTAATTGCTGTCCTTGGTCTGGTCCCTTTTGTCATTTTTGAGGGATGTTCCTGATTATTGTGCTTGTTATTGCACTCTTGACCATTCCTGCTTTTATACCAATTATTATTTTTTTTATTCCTTTGCTAATAATTACCCTTCTTGTGTTTCAATGTCAGTCTTGTGTTAGTGGTGACCCTTCCTGTCCTGGGATTGGCTATTGTTCTTGCAATTTTTACTGTTTAG
>NW_028315333.1:45000-57500 GCF_046866305.1 Octopus bimaculoides | reverse complement strand
AACGATTCTGCCAGCTCACCACCTTATGAACAACAATAACAGTGATGATAATAATAAACAAACTTTGACGCCATTTCTATATTTAAGAGATGAGGAATTATGTACATTATTTACATTATTTACTTTATTTACATTTAGCGGATATTTGTCCTCATCTTGTTTGTTGTTAACACAATGTTTCGGCTGATATACCCTCCAGCCTCCTTCAGGTGTCTTGGGGAAATTTTGAATCTGGGTTCTCATTCCTAAGGTATTCTTCGATGTTGTTATTATTATTATTATTATTATTATTATTATTATTATTATTATTGTTCAGGTCACTGCTTGGAATCGAATTCAGAATCTTGGGGTTAGTAGCCCACGCTCTTAACCACTACGCCAGATGCCTGTGGGCATCTGGTGTAGTGACGTCATTTCTCAACCTACACATACTCACTAATTTCGAATACCCCACATGGACACAACACAGCTGCCTGAACAATCTGATACATCTAACAGCATGGTCGCATGCCATTTTACAAACTTTTCCCCAGTAATTGACATCTTTCTGTTACACATCCCACCATGAATAACAGTTCCTTACATTGTTTCACTGGGGATGTGAAAGTGTGGTTTGCACAAATTGAATCGACCTTTGCTGCGAACAATATTGCCTCTGAAGCCCAACAGCCCCATATATTACTTGGTGCAATACCACCATCCTTGACAGCCACCATGAGGGGCCTGATAACTGAACCCCTATATGATGCCACGTATAGGAGCATTAAGCAGGAGATTCTTCGACGCACATCCTTGTCAGAAGAACGAAAATTTCAAACCCTCATCAATGACGAGCACTTGGGCAACTGTAAACCCTCGCAACTTCTGTGCTGTATGAAGGAATAGGTCCAAAATGCACCTGTTGATAGTGCTTTATTGAAACAACTATTTTTCTCCCGGTTGCCCTCTAATATTCAAGCCATCCTAGCCTCTTTGGTGGAGACAACTCCTGTCAAGCAAATAACCTCCACCACCAACAAAATCATAGAGTATATTGGCAACACCACCAAGCCGACCCCAGAACCACTGGATACCTCTGTACACCCACCAGTAACATCAGTTTGCACTGATAAAGACCTTACCTCAGCTGCTACCCTAAAGGTGATAGCTGAATTAATGAGAGAAGTGCAGCTCCTTTGCACTTCCAGGTCACATTCACCCAGGCGGTGTTCTTTCGATTGCTCCTTCTTGCCTCACCATTGCTCATCCTCTGCTTGGGGAAATTCAAGAGAAGGTGCAGCAAATTTGAGCAGGAATGTGCACTGACTAAAAGCTAGACAGCAACTGATGCTCTTCCACTGATACTCCCAGCTGTTGTTGCTGGCTTGCAATATACTTTTGTAGAGAGTGAGAAAGTTTATCATGAGAAAATGGAACAAATAGACAAACAGAGAGATCTTTTCTGTTGCTGTCACAAATTTTGAAATTTAAAAATTAATTGAAAACTTTCAAATTTGGTACACTGGTGTACTTTTTTATGCTGAATCCGAATTTGTGATTTATTTGTTTCAGAAAAATGTTAGAGGTCTAAAGTTTGATCATTTTTGCCCAATCAGAAGACAGGATTTTTATGTAATAGCTGTCATAAATTGAAAGTAAACATTAATCTTTTACTTATTTTAGTCATTTGACTGTGGCCATGCTGGGGGACTGCCTTGAAGGGTTTTAGTCAAACAAATCGACCTCAGGACATTTTTTTTTTCTAAACCATAGTACTTATTCTATTGGTTTCTTGATAAATTGATAAATTATGGAGACATATGCACACTAACACCGGTTGTCAAGTGGTGGTGGGGAACAATCACACATACACACACACACATAGATATACATGATGGACTTCTTTCAGTTTCCATCAACCAAATCCATTCATAAGGCTTTGGTCAGCCCAAGACTGTAGTAGAGGACACTTGCCCAAGGTACTACGCAGTGGGAATGAACCCAGAACCATATGGTTGGGAAGCAGCCTTGAAGAGGTTTTAAACAAAATTATTTTTCCCCATAAGAAATTCAAGAGTAGGCATAGCAAATTCAAGCAGGGATGTGCACTGAACAAAAGTTAGAGAGTAACTGATGCTCTACCATTGATACTCCCAGCTTGTTGTCAACTGTTCATGTTGGCTGGCATGTTAATTACTGGAAACACAGTTTGTCAACTGAGATATTTTAAACTTGAAAAATGGTTTGTAAACCAATTTGTTCATGATGAGAGGCATTCATAAATCAAGATTTCACTGTATTAATATTATGTAGCAGTCAGTAAATCTTACATAACATGGATATACTGTGAAAAGCCACAACACTGTGGTATTAATTTCAAGAAAGATCCTCATATAGACGTATAGTGCTAAAAGCTCTTCAGTGCATGTCTGGAAATGAGCATCAAAGACATTGGCTGGACATGTAGTGTGAACATCAAACAGTGAGCTACTAACATCCCTCTGATTCACAGATGACATTGTACTCATTGCCAAAAGCACAGATTAGCTGCAGACCATGCTGACAGAGCTGGACATCCATAGCTTAGTTACAAATGGATCCGATCAATGGAACAGCCTGCTTGTGAAATTAACACGCATGTGGCTGAGCACTCCACAGACATGCACACCCATAACATAGTTTTCAGGAAGATTCAGCATGACACAGAGTATGACAAAAGCTGGCCCTTTGAAATACAGGCCCTACTCATTTTTGTCAGTTGAATGGACTGGAGCAATGTGAAGTAAAGTGTCTTGCTCAAGGACACAATACATTTCTGGGAATTGAACTCACAACCTTGCAATCGTGAGCTAAATACCCTAATCACTAAGCCATGTGCTTTCACATAAGTCAGTAGTCGGCCTTAAGATGAACCAAATGGAAATGAAATACAAGTAGTCCAAAGATGTAACACAGAGTTGAATGGAAGTGGGAAGCAATGAAATCAAGGAGGGAAAGGAGTACATCTATTTAATGCAAACAGTGAATCCGTGCAAAGCAGTGATGTGTATAAATACAAACTTGTTATCGGTTCAACAATAAGTGAATATCTTCCTTGAGAAACAAACTCTGCCATGTCAATCTGCCATGCTGATACTTAGTCACTCTGCCATGCTGATAGCTTTAACCCTTCAGCATTCAGAATATTCAGTCAAATATAATGCTTTTCTATTGTTTTGAATTAATCCTGCATTAACTTTTCAGAATAACATTGTAAGGGTAGGTGTGAGAGGCTGGATCTGACCAGTTTGAACATAAGACAAGTAGAATATCAGGGATAGATATGGCTAGTTTAACCCTTTAATATTCAAATAGGCCATATCCTGGCCAGATCCAACTTCTTACACCAACCTTACAATGTCATTCTAAAAATATACAATAACGACATCAAAATCTGAAAGGTAAGAGATAAGGCCTGATTAAATAAAAACAATGTGAATAAATAATAAATAAGCATTACATTTGACAGAGTAATTTGAATACTAAAGGGTTATACTGATCATATCCAGCCCAAATATTCTACCTGTTTTATGTTCAAACTAGTCAGATCTGGCCTCTCACACCTGAACATTCAAAAACAAACAATCGCATCATTGAAATCCAGAAGCTCAGAGATAATGCAAAATTAATTCAAAATAATGTGAATAAATAAGCAATACATTTGACAGAGTAATCTGAATGCTAAAGGGTTACACTGGCCATATCCCACCCAAATATTCTACCTATTGTATGTCAAACCAGTCAGATCTGGTGTCTTGCACCTACCCTACAATGTCATTCTAAAATTATGCAATTACACCATTGAAACCTTGAAGGTCTGAGGTAATGCATGATTAATTGAAATTGATGATGAATAAATAAGTATTACATTTGACGAAGTAATCTGAATGTTAAAAGATTAAATGCTGAAGGATTGATCTGAAAAAGGGAGAAGGAGAGAAGCATACAGTGGACTAATAGTTATCAAACTGCACTACTTGAAGTAAAAGATGGCTGCTATGACAGAGAAGGGATGGGTGTACATTGAGACAAACATTACTTTCTGGATATGTTTGTAAAGCAAATGTTTGCTAAACAAAGTTACTTGATAATACTTAATGATTAGAGTAGTCATTACGATATAATTTCTACAAAAATAAATAATAACATAAATAGGAAATTGCTTATCTTAATTACATATAAATACATAGGTACTTTGAACCAAAATAAATACACACGCACATATATAAGCATATGTATGTGTGTACATAGGTAAATATATATATATATATATATATATATATATACATATCTGTATATATATATATATATATATATATATATACATATCTGTATATATATATATATATATATATATATATACATATCTGTATATATATATATATATATATATATATATATATATACATATCTGTATATATATATATATATATATATATATATATATATATATATATATATATATACATATCTGTATATATATATATATATATATATATATATACATATCTGTATATATATATATATATATATATATATATACATATCTGTATATATATATATATATATATATATATATACATATCTGTATATATATATATATATATATATATATATACATATCTGTATATATATATATATATATATATATATATATACATATCTGTATATATATATATATATATATATATATATATATA
Organism: Octopus bimaculoides; assembly: GCF_046866305.1. Classification (NCBI taxonomy): domain Eukaryota; kingdom Metazoa; phylum Mollusca; class Cephalopoda; order Octopoda; family Octopodidae; genus Octopus; species Octopus bimaculoides. The sequence continues at coordinate 52,782 of NW_028315333.1, read as the reverse complement.
CATATCTGTATATATATATATATATATATATATATATACATATCTGTATATATATATATATATATATATATATATATATATATATATATATATATATATATATATATATATTATTTTGCTTAAAAGAGTTCCAACACTGTCTGTTTTTTATGTTTTATTTATATTCCTGCAGAACTAATGTGGGGTATAGAATATGGAATATACAATATAATATACAATATATAATATAAAATAAAATAAAAATGGATGGCACCATGAAATAAAGTATTGAATGTAGATGAAATATTGAGTGTTCAATATATTTGATCCTTTATATTGAACACTCAATATTTCATCTACATTCAATACTTTATTTCATGGTGCCATCCATTTTTATTTTATTTTATATTATATATTGTATATTATATTATATATTGTATATTCCATATTCTATACCCCACATTAGTTCTGCAGGAATATAAATAAAACATAAAAAACAGACAGTGTTGGAACTCTTTTAAGCAAAATAATATATTCCTCTATACACAATCATACAAAAAAATCCACCTTTTTTTGTATTTATTTTTACTCGCATATATATATATATATATATATATATATATATATATGTATTTATGTGTATATATATATGTATATATATATATATATATATGTGTGTATGTATATATATCTTATATATATATATATGTATGTATACACTTATATATATGTGTCTGTGTACGCGTATATATATATATATATATATATATATATATATATATATATATATATATATATATATATATATATATAGAGAGAGAGAGAGAGAGAGAGAGAGAGATAGCTCTATATATATATCATCATCATCGTTTAACGTCCGCTTTCCATGCCAGCATGGGTTGGACATATATATACATAGATGTGTGTGTCTGCATATATATTTATACTCACACACACACACACACATATTAGCGGTAATAATGAAATAATGATGATGTAGTGCAATGATATTAAACAAGAAAGCTGGTGACAAAACTGACATTGATATCTAATAATTAATACATAAAATGTAAGAAATTGCTGATTTTATCTATTCTTTAGCTCCACTTGTCTGCGCAACAACAAAACTTACAAACACACACATATAGCTGTGTGGTAAGAAGCTTGCTTTCCAGCCACGTGGTTCTGGGTTCAGTCCCACTGTGTAGCACCTTGAGCAAGTATCTCCAGGCTGACCAAAGCCTTGTGAAGGGATTTGGTAAATGGAAACTGAAAGAAGCTTGTTGTATAGGGATGTAGGGTTTTGATTTTTCTTTCAGTTTTCTTTAAGTTCAAGTCAGTCACTAACGAGGTGACAAGAGAGAGTTCTTGGTATTTGTAAATATGTGGTTGAGTTGGTGTGTTGGTTGAATGGTCGATGCATCCACCCAAGTGTGTGTATCTATTCACCTAAAGAATCTCACATGGAGAATTTTTGGAATATCTTACAAATCTTAACTTGTGCCACTAAAAGATTGGATTTGGAGAATCTGTGTCAATTTCTTTTGTTCTTTTTCCATGAAACTGAATATTTCTAGGTTTTTGTGCAAATTTGTTGGTACATAACCTAATGTACCTATGATGATAGGTACAAAAGAGAATTCATTGTCAGGGCATTAATTCACCATAAATGTTCTTTTCATTGTACTTTCATGTATGTATGTATGTATGTACGTATGTGTTTATGTTTGTCCCACACCAACGTATGTGTTTATGTTTGTCCCACACCAACACTGCTGAACTTAGCAGTTCAGCAGAAAGGGAACTATAAAATAAGTATAACTATACAACTAAACCCCTTAAATCTGTACAACTAAACCCCTTAAAGCAGTGCCCCAGAATGGCCACAGCAGAATAACTGAAACAAGAAAAAAAAATAAAATAAAAGATATACATGTTATCTATCTATCTTATTTCTTTATTGCCCGCAAGGGGCTAAACATAGAGGGGACAAACAAGAACAAACAAAGAGATTAAGTCGAATACATTGACCCCAGTGTGTAACTGGTACTTAATTTATTGACCCCGAAAGGATGAAAAGCAGTCAACCTCGGCAGAATTTGAACTCAGAACGTAACGGCAGATAAAATACCACTAAGCATTTTGCCTGGTGTGCTGACATTTCTGCCTGCTCACTGCCTTTGTTATCTATCTACCTATCTATCTACCTATCTACCTATCTACCTATCTACCTATCTACCTATCTACCTATCTACCTATCTACCTATCTACCTATCTATCTATCTATCTACCTATCTACCTATCTATCTATCTATCTATCTATCTATCTGTATGTGTGTGTGTGTATAAACAGGGTGGTTAAATTGTCGTCTAAATTACGCAAAAATGAAAATAACACTGACATCACGTTTTAACAGATATATTTACCAAAATTACATAAAAATATCTTGAAATACTAAAATAGTAAATTTATATTCAATAAAATAGCCATTGGCTTCAACCACGGCCTTCGGATGACTTCAGAATCTCCTGCGGCTCTTCTGGATGATCTCCTTGTTTAAGTTGGTGAATGCTGCCATAATCCTTACCTTCTGTTCATCATTGGTGCTACAAGGAGTTTTGTTGGGCTCTCACTCAACTGTACTCCACACATAATAATCAAGGTGGTTGCAGTGTGGGGAGTTAGGTGGTCAGATGCTAGGGTGATGTGGTCACAGAAATTGTCTGACAGCCATGGCTGGGTTCTCCTGCTTGCGTGGCAGGGTGCAGAGTCCTGTTGCTAGACATAGGGTCTTCCAGCAGCCACCCTCTTGATCCAGGGCAGTACTACCTCCTCGATGTAGGCCTCCATGTTGAGTCAGAGGCTGTGCAGGAAGTAGAATGGAGGCATAACGTGACCATCACCAGTGATCACTCCAAACATCATGATGCTGGCTGCTGGTTTTTATAGGATTGACACCCAGATTGACACCCAAACACTCTCAAATATTCATATTGGAGCTTCCAACGCAAAAGCCAAGCAGTACCATTTGTTGTTTCAAAATTTCTTGCAGAGTGATTTGTGTTATGGTGCTGTTTTTCTCACAGTTGGTGCCCAACTGACCCTATCATACTGTGTAGTCGACAAAATCAAAAACAGACAATGCCCATACACGAAATTAAATGTATAAAATGCCAACAATTTACCCATTGCACTCCGTATATATATATATATATATATATATATACATACATATATACATATGTATTAATTCATACTAGAATATAAGAATAAAATTATGTTAATGATTTTTATCAAGTAGTTAGCATGCAATAAAATTTTTTAGGTAATTTATACATTAAATTAATAATTATAGATATGTGTACATAATTATATTAATGGAACAAGGGCGAAAAAAAAAGGCCTATTTATTTATTTATTTATTTATGGGTTTCAGCCAAGTGGCTGTGGTCATGCTGGAGTACCACCGTGATTTTCCGTCTTTATGCTTTGCTCTCTTCACGTTCCTTGCATGGCTCTTCTCCTGCACCTGATATAGTCCAATCAAGAGTTTTGATGGCACATCTGGTGTATAAGAGAATTTGACATCGCTGCCCTAAACTGTGTCTCATTTCGAGCCATTGGTTCGTCTGGTATCATGGAGAGGAAAGCGTCGAGTTTTGTCTTGAAGACCTCCACATCCGTGTCTTGCAGGTCTCTCAAATGTTTTGGCAGGGCATTGAAGAGTTGAGGTCCTCTGAAACCGAGGCTGCTGCAGTATCTTGTTCTTATGTGAGATGCAGTGGATGGCACCTTTGGCACCATGCAGTGGCGACCCGTGCGGGCATTCCTGTAGTACTTGATGCCAAAGTTTGGCACCAGTCCTTCCAGTATTTTCCATATGTATATTATTACATATCTCTCCTGCCTGCGTTCCAGGGAGTAGAGACCTAGTGCCTTCAGTCGCTCCCTGTAGTTCATCTTCTGGAGTGTGGAGATCTTTTTTGTATAGTGCCGCTGAATTGCCTCGAGTTCTGCTGTCCGCTTGACACTGTGTGGTGACCACAGCTGAGAGCAATAGTCTAGGCGGCTCAGGACATATATATACATAGAGTCAACATGACTTTTTGATCCCTTGTACGGAATGTCCTCAGTATCCACCCCGCCAGCTGTCAACTTGAAAATGTGCGTGTGAAATGATGCATCACCACACATGTTGATGCCCAGGTCTCTCACTGCTTGTGGTTCTGGGATTGCAGTACCTCCAGGTCCTGTGTATGCCAGTTGGGAGGCACTTGTGGCCTTGTAGCGCAGTACTTGAAATTTTTCCGCATTGAACTGCATATTATTTTGCTCTGCCCACTCGTATATTGCATTTAGGTCATTCTGTAGGCTTACAATATCATCAGGATTCTTTATTGCCTGAGATAGTTTTGTGTCATCAGTGTAGCTAGTGACAGTGGCTCTCTGAGTGACCGTGGGCATGTCCAGAAGGGCCACTATGAACGGTAGTGGCCCCAGGACAGTTCCTTGCGGAACACCGCTCAATATTTTCGTTTCCCTAGATAGTTCTCCATTGGCTGCAACTGTCTGACTTCTACCATTCAGGAAGTCATGCAGCCATTCTCCTAGTTTACCAGTTATGCCAAGGTTTCGCAGCTTGTGACATATCAAGCCATGATCAACTTTGTCAAAGGCTTTTGCAAAGTCGAGATATATCACATCAACATTTGAATGGTCAAGTAGCTGCTTCAGGACCCAGTCATAATGCTGCAGGAGCTGCGTGAGGCAGCTTCTACCTGGACGGAAACCATGCTGGGTCTCATTCAGCAAGTCATTTTCTTCTAGGAACGCAATCAATCTCTTTCTGACAATTCGTTCCATGACTTTGCTAATATGTGAAGTCAGAGAGATGGGCCTGTAGTTCCCAGCCTCTGCTCTGCTTCCACCTTTATGGATAGGACATATGGTGCCTTCCTTCAGCTTTTTGGGAAGTTTACCATTTGTAAGGAAACTCTGGAAGAGTATCCGGAGTGGTCTATCTCCAACATGCTTGAAAATGCCAGTAGTATCTGAATGCTTCTGTATTTTCAAGGATGTTGGAGATAGTTCGGTTTTTTTTGGCTTTCCTCCCTTAATATAATTATATAGATATATATATATATAGTTATTAATTCAATTATATATATATATATATATATATATATATATATATATATATATATATATGTTCAAGACAGGTTGCCCCTGGGAGCTCCTCTATGCTGATGACCTTGCCCTAATTGCGGAGTCACTATCAGAACTAGAGGAGAAGTTTCAGGTGTGGAAGCAAGGTCTAGAATTGAAGGGCCTTAGAGTCAACCTAGCTAAAACCAAAATCCTAATAAGTAGGAAGGTAGATAAAACACAAACCCCTTCAGGTAGATGGCCCTGCTCAGTATGTAGAAAAGGAGTAGGTAGTAACTCTATAAGATGTACCCGGTGCAAGCTATGGACACATAAGAGGTGCAGCAACATCAAAGGCAGGTTAACTAGCAAGTTAGTTTTTGTTTGTGGCAGATGTTCAGGTGCAATAAAGACTGCAAACAAACAGGAAACAACTTCTATCTCATTCCAGGGTGAAAAACTAGAGGTAGTCGATAGCTTCCGCTATCTGGGCGACCAAGTTAGTAGTGGGGGTGGGTGCGCTGAAAGTGTAGCTGCTAGAATAAGAATAGCCTGGGCAAAGTTTAGAGAGCTCTTACCCCTGCTGGCGACAAAGGGACTCTCACTCAGAGTAAAAGGCAGACTGTATGACGCATGCGTACGAACAACCATGCTACATGGCAGTGAAACATGGGCTGTAACTGCTGAGGACATACGTAAGCTCGCAAGGAATGAAGTCAGTATGCTCCGTTGGATGTGTAATGTCAATGTGAATACCCGTCAGAGTGTAAGTATCTTGAGAGAAAAGCTGAACATTAGAAGCATCAGTTGTGGCGTGCAAGAGAGACGATTGCGCTGGTATGGACATGTGGTGAGAATGGAGGAGGATAGCTGCGTGAAAAAGTGCCACACCCTAACAGTTGAGGGAACCCGTGGAAGAGGTAGGCCCAGGAAGACCTGGGCTGAGGTGGTGAGGCAAGACCTTCGTACATTGGGCCTCACCGAGGCGATGACTACTGACCGAGACCTTTGGAAATGTGCTGTGCGTGAGAAGACCCGGCAAGCCAAGTAAGATCGTTGCCAGTGCCCCTGGACTGGTTCTTGTGCGGGTGGCACATGAGATGCACCATTTTGAGCGTGGCCGTTGCCAGTACCGCCTGACTGGCTCCTGTAGGATTTTCGAGCGAGATCGTTGCCAGTGCCCCTGGACTGGCTTGTGCGGGTGGCACATAAAAGACACCATTTCGAGCGTGGCCGTTTTCGTGCGGGTGACACGTAAAAGCACCCACTACACTCTCTGAGTGGTTGGCGTTAGGAAGGGCATCCAGCTGTAGAAACTCTGCCAAATCAGACTGGAGCCTGGTGTTGCCATCTGGTTTCACCAGTCCTCAGTCAAATCGTCCAACCCATGCTAGCATGGAAAGCGGACGTTAAACGATGATGATGATGATGATATATATATATATATATTGTCAGTGATTCATATATCAGTAAAAGAAATATACTCTAAAACATAGGAGCAGTAATATATTTCTTTATGAAGTTAATTGTTTGGCTGGTTATAGAGTGACTGTTGGTTTCACACCTATAAAGTGTTTAGACATATAAGTGACTCCTGACAAGTCACCTATACAGCTAAGCACTTTGTAAGGTGTGAAACCAGTGGTAACTCTATGACTGGTCATAACAATTAACTTCGTAAAGAAATATATGTAGATACATTCTCTGTCTCTGTCTCTCTCTCTCTCTCTCTCTCTCTCTATATATATATATATATATATATATAGATAGATAGATAAAACTTACTTGGAGGCAATGTGTGGCGTTTGATCATATAATAACATAAATAATATATAATTATATGCATATATCCATACATATATGCACATACCGACATCTATATGTATACATACAAGCATATATATTTTTATATGTATATATATATATATGTATATATATATATATATATATGTATATATATATATATATATATGTATATATATATATATATATATGTATATATATATATATATATGTATATATATATATATATATGTATATATATATATATATATGTATAGATAGATAGATAGATAGATAGATAGATAGATAGATAGATATAGGTACATACATATGCATATACATATGTAGCTGTCCACTCATGAATGAGGAAGACCATCACTAACCATTCGGAACATTATCCAGTCAGGCAAATTTAGTACTTTATACTTGTGGCTCTGGTGGTGACTAATGAACCCAGCTCTTTGTAAACATACATCTCCACAGAAGATTGCAGACCAAGATTCCCTTATTGACTACACTGGCAGTGTATTTTTGAGAAACTTGCTTAACCTCCTCCTCCTCTTCCTCCTCCTCCTCTGCCTCCTCCTCTTCCTCCTACTCCTCTGCCTCCTCCTCTTCCTCCACCACAACCACCACCAACACCATCACCATCACCACCATCACCATCACCACCACCATACCACCGCTACCACCACTACAACCACCACGACCACCACCACGACCACCACCACGACCACCACCCCACCATTTATACAATCCAGTGGTACTCACAAAGAAGCTCCCTTAGTGGACCAGGCTAGATACTAAATAGTAAACCAATATGTAGGAGTGGAAGGTAGAGTGCAGTGCAGTTGAAATCCAGTCAATCCAATGAG
>NW_028315333.1:0-40000 GCF_046866305.1 Octopus bimaculoides | reverse complement strand
TTCTGTTCTTTATTTTTTATTTTGATTAAAAAAAAACAAAGACTTTAGTATCAGGAGATATAAACAATATTTATTTTGAGCATGTGGTTCTCTACTCATTAAACAACTTATTATTACTATTATTATTATTATTATTATTATTATTATAATAATAATAATAATAATAATAATAATAATAATAATAATAATAATAATAATAACAATAATGATAATAATAATGATGATGACGATGATGATATTATAATAATAATAATAATAATAATAACAATAAAAATAGCAATCATCATCATCATCATCATCATCATCATTATCATCATCATCATCATCATTATTATTATTATCATTATTTAATGCTTTTTGGCTTCACTGTTTGAGTCACGTTTTAATTAAGAAATATCAAACAAAATTTTCTTGGGAGCCCATGTCAAAAGAACGGTTATTGCCAAAGGAAGGGCTGCAATCACGTACAGGAATAGACAAAAGCACAGAGATATGTTTCAAAAACTTTGAGGTTTTATTCACATGTATTACATTTTAACAACAGCAGCGGCAACCACACAAAATTATGCTGCCTTGATGAAACACTACGATGGCTAAAAACACAACACAATTTCAAAATACATAACTAAAATGTTCAAGAGGAGAAGTGGGTTCAGTCCCATTGTGTGACACCTTGGACAAGTGTCTTGTACTATAGCCTCAGGCCAACCAAGGCCTTGTAAGTGGATTTGGTAGATGGAAAATGAAAGAAACCCATTGTGTGTGTGTGTGTGTGTGTGTGTGTGTGTGTGTGTGTGTGTGTGTGTATATATATATATATGTTAAAGTCTGTCATACCGGCCATGACGAAGGGAAATAGCCCTGAAACTCGAGTCGCCTTTATATATATATATTTATATTTATATATTTATATATTTGATCCTCAATATTTCATCTACATTCAATACTTTCTTTCATGGTGCCATCCATTTTTATTTTATTTTATTTTATATTGTATATTGTATATCATATTATATATTCCATATTCTATACCCCACATTAGTTCTGCAGGAATATAAATAAAACATAAAAAACAGACAGTGTTGGAACTCTTTTAAGCAAAATAATATATATATATATATATATATATATATATATATATATATATATATATATATATATATATATATATATATGTATGTATGTATGTATGTATATAGCAATAAGAAAATGGAGGGGAATATGTGGTACTCATCAGCTTGCAGACATTTTATTATGTCATAATACAATGTATGCATGAAATTATGCCGCCTTGATGAAACATAAATTTCCTTTTGCCCGCACCCATTTATTACACTCAGTAAAAACACTAGTGTAATAGTAATTGGGTATCCCTCTGGCAGTATATTGGATAGATACTATCCCTTAGTGGGCTGGATTCACAACCCCTAACTTTCTTGGATTATATATATATATATCATCATCATCATCGTTTAACGTCCGCTTTCCATGCTAGCATGGGTTGGACGATTTGACTGAAGACTGGTGAAACCGGATGGCAACACCAGGCTCCAGTCCGATTTGGCAGAGTTTCTACAGCTGGATGCCCTTCCTAACGCCAACCACTCAGAGAGTGTAGTGGGTGCTTTTACGTGTCACCCGCACGAAAACGGCCACGCTCGAAATGGTGTCTTTTATGTGCCACCCGCACAAGCCAGTCCAGGGGCACTGGCAACGATCTCGCTCGAAAATCCTACAGGAGCCAGTCAGGCGGTACTGGCAACGGCCACGCTCAAAATGGTGCATCTCATGTGCCACCCGCACAAGAACCAGTCCAGGGGCACTGGCAACGATCTTACTTGGCTTGCCGGGTCTTCTCACGCACAGCCCATTTCCAAAGGTCTCGGTCCGTAGTCATCGCCTCGGTGAGGCCCAATGTACGAAGGTCTTGCCTCACCACCTCAGCCCAGGTCTTCCTGGGCCTACCTCTTCCACGGGTTCCCTCAACTGTTAGGGTGTGGCACTTTTTCACGCAGCTATCCTCCTCCATTCTCACCACATGTCCATACCAGCGCAATCGTCTCTCTTGCACGCCACAACTGATGCTTCTAATGTTCAGCTTTTCTCTCAAGATACTTACACTCTGACGGGTATTCACATTGACATTACACATCCAACGGAGCATACTGGCTTCATTCCTTGCGAGCTTACGTATGTCCTCAGCAGTTACAGCCCATGTTTCACTGCCATGTAGCATGGTTGTTCGTACGCATGCGTCATACAGTCTGCCTTTTACTCTGAGTGAGAGTCCCTTTGTCGCCAGCAGGGGTAAGAGCTCTCTAAACTTTGCCCAGGCTATTCTTATTCTAGCAGCTACACTTTCAGCGCACCCACCCCCACTACTAACTTGGTCGCCCAGATAGCGGAAGCTATCGACTACCTCTAGTTTTTCACCCTGGAATGAGATAGAAGTTGTTTCCTGTTTGTTTGCAGTCTTTATTGCACCTGAACATCTGCCACAAACAAAAACTAACTTGCTGGTTAACCTGCCTTTGATGTTGCTGCACCTCTTATGTGTCCATAGCTTGCACCGGGTACATCTTATAGAGTTAATACCTACTCCTTTTCTACATACTGAGCAGGGCCATCTACCTGAAGGGGTTTGTGTTTTATCTACCTTCCTACTTATTAGGATTTTGGTTTTAGCTAGGTTGACTCTAAGGCCCTTCAATTCTAGACCTTGCTTCCACACCTGAAACTTCTCTTCTAGTTCTGATAGTGACTGCGCAATTAATGCAAGGTCATCAGCATAGAGGAGCTCCCAGGGGCAACCTGTCTTGAATTCTTCTGTGATCGCCTGGAGGACTATGATAAATAGGAGGGGGCTGAGGACGGAACCTTGGTGGACCCCTACCGCTACCCGGAATTCATTGCTGTACTCATTTCCAACCCTCACCTTACTGGCAGCATCACTGTACATGGCTCGCACAGCTCTCACTAACCATTCTTCTATCCCAAGTTTCCTCATTGACCACCAGATAAGGGATCGGGGGACCCTGTCAAAGGCTTTCTCCATGTCAACGAAAGCCAGGTACAGAGGTTTATCCTTAGCTAGGTATTTCTCCTGCAACTGTCTCACTAGAAATAAGGCATCAGTAGTGCTTTTACCTGGCACGAACCCAAACTGCATCTCATCTAAATTGATTCGCTCCCTAATTAGTTGGGCTATGACCCTCTCTGTAACTTTCATAACCTGATCTAACAGCTTGATGCCTCTGTAATTATTTGTATCTAAAGCGTCCCCTTTACCTTTGTAGCAGTTGACTATGATGCTGCTACACCAGTCATAGGGTATGACTCCTTCGTGTATCACCTGGTTCGTAATACGGGTGACTAGGCTATAGCCAACACTGCCAGATATTTTGAGCATCTCTGCAGTGATTCCTGATGGGCCGGGGGCTTTCCCGGTCTTCATACTCTTAATTGCTTTATCTACCCTGGTACTATCAACTCGGATAGCTGGTCCCTCTATTGGGTCGACATAAGGCAGGCTCTCTTTCTCCCATTCATTCTCTTTATTAAGCAATCTATCGTAGTGGCATCTCCAGACCTCTTTCTTTGCATCCTCATTTAATGCAAGCGTACCATCATCCATGCGAACACATTTCTCTCCTACAACATCACTATTCTCTCTCCTACACTGTCTTGCAACACGAAATACCTCGAGTCTTTGGTCCTCACGGCGCAGAACACTGGCTAAATAAACCTGTCGCCTAGCCTCCCTTCTGGCACATTGGTACAATTCCCTGCTACCACCGTTCTTCCAGTCCTTCCAAGCCTGTTTCTTTTGTCTAATAGCCCTGTCTACCTCCTTGTTCCACCACCACGTTACTCTGGGTTGGGAGGGGACCTTACACCACCCACAAATCTGGTCGGTGGCTTTCAACAGGTTGTCCCGCAGAAATCTCCAATTGTCTTCCACGTTGTATGATGCTATATCCCCTTCTATTTCGTTAAATGCTTCAAGTAACTTGTCTCTAAGTCTCTGTCCGTTTGCAGGGTCTTTAAGCTTCCACACCCTTCTTCTCCAAGCCTGTCTAATTTTGGGCACCCATTTTGCCTTGATCCCAAAGTCGCTAACTACTAATCTATGTTGTGGGGTACATTCTTCGCCAGGGTAGGTTTTGGCATTTATAAGCCGCCCTCTTTCCCTATTTCTGGCGAGGATGTAGTCGATTTGGCTAGAGTGTCTGCCGGAGCGGTAGGTGACTAGGTGACTGGCAGGTTTCCTGAAGTTGGTATTGCAGACCATAAGATTGGTTGCATCACAGAACTCCAGCAGTCTGGTTCCCACCTCGTTGCGGGAACCGAAGCCATAGCCTCCATGTATGCCATGGAAGCCCCCAGCACGACGTCCGACATGACCGTTGAAGTCTCCAGCCACAAAGAGAAGGTCCCTGTCACTCGTCGACGAGGTAGTTTGCAAGAGGGTGTCATAGAATTGGTCTTTCAGACCATCTGGTAGCCCAGGTTGAGGTGCATAGGCTGAGATGACAGTAGCTAATCTATGATGAAGCACTAGTCTGATCTTAAGTACTCTGTCACTTACTCTAACGACCTCGATTACCTTATCCACCCATTTCTCCGCTAGAAGTATTCCTACGCCCCCGACCCCGTCAGTGTTCCCTGCCCAGAAAATCTTGTACCTGTGTTCTTTGCCTGTGAGGAACCTTGCAGAACCTCCTCTCCATCTTACTTCCTGGATGCAGCACATATCTACGCATCTCCGTTCAAGCATCTCAACAATTTCACCAGATCTACCTTTCAGCGTGCCGACGTTGAGAGTGCCAATCCTAACAGTATGGGTGTTGGGGGTGTGGGCCTGTAGCCTGGGAAGGGGAAAAGCAGTGTCGTGTACCTGAAAAGAAAACTTGCAATTGGAAGAATTCATAAGCAAAACAGTACCTACAACCTGCAAACATTTCTCAACCTTAATGCGCTACCCAAAGGTAGGGGAGAGGATGGCCAAGGCCACTAGATGGGTTCCGGGAGACAGCCGAGGTTGACAGGATGGCAGAGGAATGAACTTCCGGTGGAGGGGGCGGGATGACAGAGGAATGAACTTCCGGTGGAGGGGGTGGGATGACAGAGAAATGAACTTCCGGTGGAGGGGGTGGGATGACAGAGGAATGAACTTCCGGTGGAGTGGGTGGGATGACAGAGGAATGAACTTCCGGTGGAGGGGTGGGATGACAGAGGAATGAACTTCCGGTGGAGGGGGTGGGATGACAGAGGAATGAACTTCCGGTGGAGGGGGTGGGATGACAGAGGAATGAACTTCCGGTGGAGGGGGTGGGATGACAGAGGAATGAACTTCCGGTGGAGGGGGTGGGAGGGCGGGTTACCGCCAGCGAGTAGATAGGGCTCTTAATTGTAGATTTTAAATATTTGAGAGACAACAATGCATAAATCGTAATTTTTAAAAGAGAAATGAATTCTGGGTGATTAGAATATAACGTAGCATGAATTTAGGAAGCTTAGAAAATGAATAAGTATGAATTTAAGACAACAACTGAATTCAATTGAGTTTCATGGAGAGAAACAAGATAAATAATAGGGGGCAACTAAAGCGCGAAGGTATTTATGAGATGTTTGAGGCCGTAAATAAATAAAAAATCTCTATCTTATCTGCATCTTGAGATTTCGTCGTAGTATGTCAGCGAGATAATTTAGAATGGGTTTCTCATTTATATATAGCCAGAACCTGAAGACCTTAAGGAAAAAACTACGAAAGAGAGAGAGAGGATGGAGGGGTAGACAGAGGCATGGCGGGAGAAAAGATCATCATCATCATCATCATATATATATAGAAAGAGAGAGAGAGAGAGGGGGGGGACCAGTCAAGCAGCACATCACGCTGTAATTCTTGGGCTGAGAAATCAACACTTAAAAGCCATAATTTTAAGGAGCGATAAGAATTTTTGAATAAAGGAAAATGGGTAGTGGTGGGTAGGTACCGCCAGCGAGTAGATAGGGCTCTTAATTGTAGATTTTAAATATTTGAGAGACAACAATGCATAAATCGTAATTTTTAAAAGAGCAATGAATTCTGGGTGATTAGAATATAACGTAGCATGAATTTAGGAAGCTTAGAAAATGAATAAGCATGAATTTAAGACAACAACTGAATTCAATTGAGTTTCATGGAGAGAAACAAGATAAATAATAGGGGGCAACTAAAGCGCGAAGGTATTTATGAGATGTTTGAGGCCGTAAATAAATAAAAAATCTCTATCTTATCTGCATCTTGAGATTTCGTCGTAGTATGTCAGCGAGATAATTTAGAATGGGTTTCTCATTTATATATAGCCAGAACCTGAAGACCTTAAGGAAAAAACTACGAAAGAGAGAGAGAGAGGATGGAGGGGTAGACAGAGGCATGGCGGGAGAAAAGATCATCATCATCATCATCATATATATATAGAAAGAGAGAGAGAGAGAGGGGGGGGGGACCAGTCAAGCAGCACCTCACGCTGTAATTCTTGGGCTGAGAAATCAACACTTAAAAGCCATAATTTTAAGGAGCGATAAGAATTTTTGAATAAAGGAAAATGGGTAGTGGTGGGTAGGTACCGCCAGCGAGTAGATAGGGCTCTTAATTGTAGATTTTAAATATTTGAGAGACAACAATGCATAAATCGTAATTTTTAAAAGAGCAATGAATTCTGGGTGATTAGAATATAACGTAGCATGAATTTAGGAAGCTTAGAAAATGAATAAGCATGAATTTAAGACAACAACTGAATTCAATTGAGTTTCATGGAGAGAAACAAGATAAATAATAGGGGGCAACTAAAGCGCGAAGGTATTTATGAGATGTTTGAGGCCGTAAATAAATAAAAAATCTCTATCTTATCTGCATCTTGAGATTTCGTCGTAGTATGTCAGCGAGATAATTTAGAATGGGTTTCTCATTTATATATAGCCAGAACCTGAAGACCTTAAGGAAAAAAACTACGAAAGAGAGAGAGAGAGGATGGAGGGGTAGACAGAGGCATGGCGGGAGAAAAGATCATCATCATCATCATCATATATATATAGAAAGAGAGAGAGAGAGAGAGAGGGGGGGGACCAGTCAAGCAGCACATCACGCTGTAATTCTTGGGCTGAGAAATCAACACTTAAAACCCATAATTTTAAGGAGCGATAAGAATTTTTGAATAAAGGAAAATGGGTAGTGGTGGGTAGGTACCGCCAGCGAGTAGATAGGGCTCTTAATTGTAGATTTTAAATATTTGAGAGACAACAATGCATAAATCGTAATTTTTAAAAGAGCAATGAATTCTGGGTGATTAGAATATAACGTAGCATGAATTTAGGAAGCTTAGAAAATGAATAAGCATGAATTTAAGACAACAACTGAATTCAATTGAATTTCATGGAGAGAAACAAGATAAATAATAGGGGGCAACTAAAGCGCGAAGGTATTTATGAGATGTTTGAGGCCGTAAATAAATAAAAAAATCTCTATCTTATCTGCATCTTGAGATTTCGTCGTAGTATGTCAGCGAGATAATTTAGAATGGGTTTCTCATTTATATATAGCCAGAACCTGAAGACCTTAAGGAAAAAAACTACGAAAGAGAGAGAGAGAGGATGGAGGGGTAGACAGAGGCATGGCGGGAGAAAAGATCATCATCATCATCATCATATATATATAGAAAGAGAGAGAGAGAGAGAGAGGGGGGGGACCAGTCAAGCAGCACATCACGCTGTAATTCTTGGGCTGAGAAATCAACACTTAAAAGCCATAATTTTAAGGAGCGATAAGAATTTTTGAATAAAGGAAAATGGGTAGTGGTGGGTAGGTACCGCCAGCGAGTAGATAGGGCTCTTAATTGTAGATTTTAAATATTTGAGAGACAACAATGCATAAATCGTAATTTTTAAAAGAGCAATGAATTCTGGGTGATTAGAATATAACGTAGCATGAATTTAGGAAGCTTAGAAAATGAATAAGCATGAATTTAAGACAACAACTGAATTCAATTGAATTTCATGGAGAGAAACAAGATAAATAATAGGGGGCAACTAAAGCGCGAAGGTATTTATGAGATGTTTGAGGCCGTAAATAAATAAAAAATCTCTATCTTATCTGCATCTTGAGATTTCGTCGTAGTATGTCAGCGAGATAATTTAGAATGGGTTTCTCATTTATATATAGCCAGAACCTGAAGACCTTAAGGAAAAAACTACGAAAGAGAGAGAGAGAGGATGGAGGGGTAGACAGAGGCATGGCGGGAGAAAAGATCATCATCATCATCATCATATATATATATATAGAGAGAGAGAGGGGGGGGACCAGTCAAGCAGCACGTCACGCTGTAATTCTTGGGCTGAGAAATCAACACTTAAAAGCCATAATTTTAAGGAGCGATAAGAATTTTTGAATAAAGGAAAATGGGTAGTGGTGGGTAGGTACCGCCAGCGAGTAGATAGGGCTCTTAATTGTAGATTTTAAATATTTGAGAGACAACAATGCATAAATCGTAATTTTTAAAAGAGCAATGAATTCTGGGTGATTAGAATATAACGTAGCATGAATTTAGGAAGCTTAGAAAATGAATAAGCATGAATTTAAGACAACAACTGAATTCAATTGAGTTTCATGGAGAGAAACAAGATAAATAATAGGGGGCAACTAAAGCGCGAAGGTATTTATGAGATGTTTGAGGCCGTAAATAAATAAAAAATCTCTATCTTATCTGCATCTTGAGATTTCGTCGTAGTATGTCAGCGAGATAATTTAGAATGGGTTTCTCATTGATATATAGCCAGAACCTGAAGACCTTAAGG
Organism: Octopus bimaculoides; assembly: GCF_046866305.1. NCBI lineage: Eukaryota > Metazoa > Mollusca > Cephalopoda > Octopoda > Octopodidae > Octopus > Octopus bimaculoides. The sequence goes on along the minus strand of NW_028315333.1, from coordinate 31,165 downwards.
AAAAAACTACGAAAGAGAGAGAGAGAGGATGGAGGGGTAGACAGAGGCATGGCGGGAGAAAAGATCATCATCATCATCATCATATATATATAGAAAGAGAGAGAGAGAGAGGGTGGGGGACCAGTCAAGCAGCACATCACGCTGTAATTCTTGGTCTGAGAAATCAACACTTAAAAGCCATAATTTTAAGGAGCGATACGAATTTTTGAATAAAGGAAAATGGGTAGTGGTGGGTAGGTACCGCCAGCGAGTAGATAGGGCTCTTAATTGTAGATTTTAAATATTTGAGAGACAACAATGCATAAATCGTAATTTTTAAAAGAGCAATGAATTCTGGGTGATTAGAATATAACGTAGCATGAATTTAGGAAGCTTAGAAAATGAATAAGCATGAATTTAAGACAACAACTGAATTCAATTGAGTTTCATGGAGAGAAACAAGATAAATAATAGGGGGCAACTAAAGCGCGAAGGTATTTATGAGATGTTTGAGGCCGTAAATAAATAAAAAATCTCTATCTTATCTGCATCTTGAGATTTCGTCGTAGTATGTCAGCGAGATAATTTAGAATGGGTTTCTCATTTATATATAGCCAGAACCTGAAGACCTTAAGGAAAAAAACTACGAAAGAGAGAGAGAGAGGATGGAGGGGTAGACAGAGGCATGGCGGGAGAAAAGATCATCATCATCATCATCATATATATATAGAAAGAGAGAGAGAGAGAGGGGGGGGGACCAGTCAAGCAGCACATCACGCTGTAATTCTTGGGCTGAGAAATCAACACTTAAAAGCCATAATTTTAAGGAGCGATAAGAATTTTTGAATAAAGGAAAATGGGTAGTGGTGGGTAGGTACCGCCAGCGAGTAGATAGGGCTCTTAATTGTAGATTTTAAATATTTGAGAGACAACAATGCATAAATCGTAATTTTTAAAAGAGCAATGAATTCTGGGTGATTAGAATATAACGTAGCATGAATTTAGGAAGCTTAGAAAATGAATAAGCATGAATTTAAGACAACAACTGAATTCAATTGAATTTCATGGAGAGAAACAAGATAAATAATAGGGGGCAACTAAAGCGCGAAGGTATTTATGAGATGTTTGAGGCCGTAAATAAATAAAAAATCTCTATCTTATCTGCATCTTGAGATTTCGTCGTAGTATGTCAGCGAGATAATTTAGAATGGGTTTCTCATTTATATATAGCCAGAACCTGAAGACCTTAAGGAAAAAAACTACGAAAGAGAGAGAGAGAGGATGGAGGGGTAGACAGAGGCATGGCGGGAGAAAAGATCATCATCATCATCATCATATATATATAGAAAGAGAGAGAGAGAGAGGGGGGGACCAGTCAAGCAGCACATCACGCTGTAATTCTTGGGCTGAGAAATCAACACTTAAAAGCCATAATTTTAAGGAGCGATAAGAATTTTTGAATAAAGGAAAATGGGTAGTGGTGGGTAGGTACCGCCAGCGAGTAGATAGGGCTCTTAATTGTAGATTTTAAATATTTGAGAGACAACAATGCATAAATCGTAATTTTTAAAAGAGCAATGAATTCTGGGTGATTAGAATATAACGTAGCATGAATTTAGGAAGCTTAGAAAATGAATAAGCATGAATTTAAGACAACAACTGAATTCAATTGAATTTCATGGAGAGAAACAAGATAAATAATAGGGGGCAACTAAAGCGCGAAGGTATTTATGAGATGTTTGAGGCCGTAAATAAATAAAAAAATCTCTATCTTATCTGCATCTTGAGATTTCGTCGTAGTATGTCAGCGAGATAATTTAGAATGGGTTTCTCATTTATATATAGCCAGAACCTGAAGACCTTAAGGAAAAAAACTACGAAAGAGAGAGAGAGAGAGGATGGAGGGGTAGACAGAGGCATGGCGGGAGAAAAGATCATCATCATCATCATCATATATATATAGAAAGAGAGAGAGAGAGAGAGGGGGGGGACCAGTCAAGCAGCACATCACGCTGTAATTCTTGGGCTGAGAAATCAACACTTAAAAGCCATAATTTTAAGGAGCGATAAGAATTTTTGAATAAAGGAAAATGGGTAGTGGTGGGTAGGTACCGCCAGCGAGTAGATAGGGCTCTTAATTGTAGATTTTAAATATTTGAGAGACAACAATGCATAAATCGTAATTTTTAAAAGAGCAATGAATTCTGGGTGATTAGAATATAACGTAGCATGAATTTAGGAAGCTTAGAAAATGAATAAGCATGAATTTAAGACAACAACTGAATTCAATTGAATTTCATGGAGAGAAACAAGATAAATAATAGGGGGCAACTAAAGCGCGAAGGTATTTATGAGATGTTTGAGGCCGTAAATAAATAAAAAATCTCTATCTTATCTGCATCTTGAGATTTCGTCGTAGTATGTCAGCGAGATAATTTAGAATGGGTTTCTCATTTATATATAGCCAGAACCTGAAGACCTTAAGGAAAAAACTACGAAAGAGAGAGAGAGAGGATGGAGGGGTAGACAGAGGCATGGCGGGAGAAAAGATCATCATCATCATCATATATATATATAGAAAGAGAGAGAGAGAGAGGGGGGGGACCAGTCAAGCAGCACATCACGCTGTAATTCTTGGTCTGAGAAATCAACACTTAAAAGCCATAATTTTAAGGAGCGATTAGAATTTTTGAATAAAGGAAAATGGGTAGTGGTGGGTAGGTACCGCCAGCGAGTAGATAGGGCTCTTAATTGTAGATTTTAAATATTTGAGAGACAACAATGCATAAATCGTAATTTTTAAAAGAGCAATGAATTCTGGGTGATTAGAATATAACGTAGCATGAATTTAGGAAGCTTAGAAAATGAATAAGCATGAATTTAAGACAACAACTGAATTCAATTGAGTTTCATGGAGAGAAACAAGATAAATAATAGGGGGCAACTAAAGCGCGAAGGTATTTATGAGATGTTTGAGGCCGTAAATAAATAAAAAATCTCTATCTTATCTGCATCTTGAGATTTCGTCGTAGTATGTCAGCGAGATAATTTAGAATGGGTTTCTCATTTATATATAGCCAGAACCTGAAGACCTTAAGGAAAAAACTACGAAAGAGAGAGAGAGAGGATGGAGGGGTAGACAGAGGCATGGCGGGAGAAAAGATCATCATCATCATCATCATATATATATAGAAAGAGAGAGAGAGAGAGGGGGGGACCAGTCAAGCAGCACATCACGCTGTAATTCTTGGGCTGAGAAATCAACACTTAAAAACCATAATTTTAAGGAGCGATAAGAATTTTTGAATAAAGGAAAATGGGTAGTGGTGGGTAGGTACCGCCAGCGAGTAGATAGGGCTCTTAATTGTAGATTTTAAATATTTGAGAGACAACAATGCATAAATCGTAATTTTTAAAAGAGCAATGAATTCTGGGTGATTAGAATATAACGTAGCATGAATTTAGGAAGCTTAGAAAATGAATAAGCATGAATTTAAGACAACAACTGAATTCAATTGAATTTCATGGAGAGAAACAAGATAAATAATAGGGGGCAACTAAAGCGCGAAGGTATTTATGAGATGTTTGAGGTCGTAAATAAATAAAAAAATCTCTATCTTATCTGCATCTTGAGATTTCGTCGTAGTATGTCAGCGAGATAATTTAGAATGGGTTTCTCATTTATATATAGCCAGAACCTGAAGACCTTAAGGAAAAAAACTACGAAAGAGAGAGAGAGAGGATGGAGGGGTAGACAGAGGCATGGCGGGAGAAAAGATCATCATCATCATCATCATATATATATAGAAAGAGAGAGAGAGAGAGAGGGGGGGGGGACCAGTCAAGCAGCACATCACGCTGTAATTCTTGGGCTGAGAAATCAACACTTAAAAGCCATAATTTTAAGGAGCGATAAGAATTTTTGAATAAAGGAAAATGGGTAGTGGTGGGTAGGTACCGCCAGCGAGTAGATAGGGCTCTTAATTGTAGATTTTAAATATTTGAGAGACAACAATGCATAAATCGTAATTTTTAAAAGAGCAATGAATTCTGGGTGATTAGAATATAACGTAGCATGAATTTAGGAAGCTTAGAAAATGAATAAGCATGAATTTAAGACAACAACTGAATTCAATTGAATTTCATGGAGAGAAACAAGATAAATAATAGGGGGCAACTAAAGCGCGAAGGTATTTATGAGATGTTTGAGGCCGTAAATAAATAAAAAATCTCTATCTTATCTGCATCTTGAGATTTCGTCGTAGTATGTCAGCGAGATAATTTAGAATGGGTTTCTCATTTATATATAGCCAGAACCTGAAGACCTTAAGGAAAAAACTACGAAAGAGAGAGAGAGAGGATGGAGGGGTAGACAGAGGCATGGCGGGAGAAAAGATCATCATCATCATCATCATATATATATAGAAAGAGAGAGAGAGAGAGGGGGGGACCAGTCAAGCAGCACCTCACGCTGTAATTCTTGGGCTGAGAAATCAACACTTAAAAGCCATAATTTTAAGGAGCGATAAGAATTTTTGAATAAAGGAAAATGGGTAGTGGTGGGTAGGTACCGCCAGCGAGTAGATAGGGCTCTTAATTGTAGATTTTAAATATTTGAGAGACAACAATGCATAAATCGTAATTTTTAAAAGAGCAATGAATTCTGGGTGATTAGAATATAACGTAGCATGAATTTAGGAAGCTTAGAAAATGAATAAGCATGAATTTAAGACAACAACTGAATTCAATTGAGTTTCATGGAGAGAAACAAGATAAATAATAGGGGGCAACTAAAGCGCGAAGGTATTTATGAGATGTTTGAGGCCGTAAATAAATAAAAAATCTCTATCTTATCTGCATCTTGAGATTTCGTCGTAGTATGTCAGCGAGATAATTTAGAATGGGTTTCTCATTGATATATAGCCAGAACCTGAAGACCTTAAGGAAAAAACTACGAAAGAGAGAGAGAGAGGATGGAGGGGTAGACAGAGGCATGGCGGGAGAAAAGATCATCATCATCATCATCATATATATATAGAAAGAGAGAGAGAGAGAGAGGGGGGGGACCAGTCAAGCAGCACATCACGCTGTAATTCTTGGGCTGAGAAATCAACACTTAAAAGCCATAATTTTAAGGAGCGATAAGAATTTTTGAATAAAGGAAAATGGGTAGTGGTGGGTAGGTACCGCCAGCGAGTACTAAATGAGGTTGCACTAAATGAGGTTGCAAAGAAAGAGGTCTGGAGATGCCACTACGATATATATATTACGGAGATGTACTTGCATAGCAAGTGACGTGATCTAAGATCGTGTGCTGGAACGAAAACAATTGCAGCGTGGAAGCTGTTTATAAGCCATTTAAAATAACACAGAAAGACCATTAGATTCACTTCAACATTTAAATTTAATTTGTCAATATATTTTCATCGCTTTGAAACTGCGACCTGTTCACTGACAAAATTCTGTGCTGCACAAAATTTTGTGCAGCACAGAATTTTGTCAGTGAACAGGTCGCGGTTTCAAAGCAATGAAAATATTTTGAAAAATTAAATTTAAATGTTGAAGTGAATCTAACGGTCTTTGTGTGTTATTTTAAATGGCTTATAAACACCTTCCCCGCTGCAATTGTATATATATATATATATATATATATATTTATATACATACACACATATATATATGTGGAAGACAATTGGAGATTTCTGCGGGACAACTTGTTGAGAGCCACAGACCAGATCTGTGGCTGGTGTAAAGTCCCCTCTCGACCCAGAGTAACGTGGTGGTGGAACAAGGATGTAGACGGGGCTATTAGACAAAAGAAACAGGCTTGGAAGGACTGGAAGAACGGTGGTAGCAGGGAATTGTACCAATCTGCCAGAAGGGAAGCTAGGCGACAGGTTTATTTAGCCAGAGGGGAAGCAGATAAGAAAAGATTTGCCAATGTTCTGCGCCGTGAGGACCAAAGACTCGAGGTGTTTCGTGTTGCAAGACAGTGTAGGAGAGGGAATAGTGATGTTGTAGGAGAGAAATGTGTTCGCATGGATGATGGTACGCTTGCACTAAATGAGGTTGCAAAGAAAGAGGTCTGGAGATGCCACTACGATAGATTGCTTAATAAAGAGAATGAATGGGAGAAAGAGAGCCTGCGGTATGTCGACCCAACAGAGGGACCAGCTATCCGAGTTGACAGTACCAGGGTAGATAAAGCAATTAAGAGTATGAAGACGGAAAGCCCCCGGCCCATCAGGAATCACAGCAGAGATGCTCAAAATATCTGGCAGTGTTGGCTACAACCTAGTCACCCGTATTACGAATCAGGTGATACACGAAGGAGTCATACCCAATGACTGGTGTAGCAGCACCATAGTAAACTGCTACAAAGGTAAAGGTGACGCTTTAGATACTAATAATTACAGAGGCATCAAGCTGTTAGATCAGGTTATGAAAGTTACGGGGAGGGTCATAGCCCAACTAATTAGGGAGTGAATCAATTTAGATGAGATGCAGTTTGGGTTCGTGCCAGGTAAAAGCACCGCTGATGCCATATTTCTAGTGAGACAGCTGCAGGAGAAATATCTAGCCAAGGATAAACCTCTGTACCTGGCCTTCATTGACATGGAGAAAGCCTTTGACAGGGTCCCCCCGATCCCTTATCTGGTAGTCAATGAGGAAACTTGGGATAGAAGAATGGTTTGTGAGAGCTGTGTGAGCCATGTACAGAGATGCTGTCAGTAAGGTGAAGGTTGGCAGAGAGTACAGTAATGAATTCCGGGTAGAGGTAGGGGTCCACCAAGGTTCCGTCCTCAGCCCCCTCCTATTTATCATAGTCCTCCAGGCGATCACAGAAGAATTCAAGACAGGTTGCCCCTGGGAGCTCCTCTATGCTGATGACCTTGCACTAATTGCGCAGTCACTATCAGAACTAGAAGAGAAGTTTAAGGTGTGGAAGCAAGGACTAGAATCGAAGGGCCTTAGAGTCAACCTAGCAAAAACCAAAATCCTAATAAGTAGGAAGGTAGGTAAAACACAAACCCCTTCAGGTAGATGGCCCTGCTCAGTATGCAGTAAAGGAGTAGGTAGTAACTATATAAGATGTACCCGGTGCAAGCTATGGACACATAAGAGGTGCAGCAATATCAAAGGCAGATTAACTACAAAGTTAGTTTTTGTATGTGGCAGATGTTCAGGTGCAATAAAGACTGTAAACAAACAGGAAACAACTTCTATCTCATTCCAGGGTGAAAAACTAGAGGTAGTCGATAGCTTCCGCTATCTGGGTGACCAAGTTAGTAGTGGGGGTGGGTGCGCTGAAAGTGTAACTGCTAGAATTAGCCTGGGCCAAGTTTAGAGAGCTCTTACCTCTGCTGGCGACAAAGGGACTCTCGCTCAGAGTAAAAGGCAGACTGTATGACGCATGTGTACGAACAGCCATGCTACATGGCAGTGAAACATGGGCTGTGACTGCTGAGGACATGCGTAATCTCGCAAAGAATGAAGCCAGTATGCTCCGTTGGATGTGTAATGTAAATGTGCATACCCGTCAGAGTGTAAGTATCTTGAGAGAAAAGCTGAACATAAGAAGCATCAGTAGTGGTGTGCAAGAGAGACGATTGCGCTGGTTTGGACATGTGGTAAGAATGAATGAGGATAGCTGCGTGAAAAAGTGCCACACCCTAACAGTTGAGGGAACCCGTGGAAGAGGTAGGCCCAGGAAGACCTGGGCTGAGGTGGTGAGGCAAGACCTTCGAACATTGGGCCTCACCGAGGCGATGACTACTGACCGAGACCTTTGGAAATGTGCTGTGCATGAGAAGACCCAGCAAGCCAAGTGAGATCGTTGCCAGGGCCCCTGGACTGGCTCTTGTGTGGGTGGCACATAAGATGTACCATCCTGAGCGTGACCGTTGCCAGTACCGCCTGACTGGTCTTGTAGGGTTTTCGAGCGTGATCGTTGCCAGTGCCCCTGGACTGGCTCTTGTGCGGGTGGCACATAAAAGACACCATTTCGAGCGTGGCCGTTTTCGTGCGGGTGACACGTAAAAGCACCCACTACACTCTCTGAGTGGTTGGCGTTAGGAAGGGCATCCAGCTGTAGAAACTCTGCCAAATTAGATTGGAGCCTGGTGTAGCCATCCGGTTGCACCAGTCCTCAGTCAAATCGTCCAACCCATGCTAGCATGGAGAGCGGACGTTTAAACGATGATGATGATGATACACACACATATATATATATATATGTATGAATGTATGTATTTGTGTGTTTGTGTTTGTGTTTGTCCTCCACCAATGCTTGACAACCGATGCTGGTGTGTTTACGTCCCCATAAATTAGTAGTTTGGCAAAAGAGACCGATAGAATAAGTACTAGGCTTACAAAGAATAAGTCCTGGGGTCAATTTGTACTACTAAAAGCAGTGCTCCAGCATGGCTGCAGTCAAATGACTGAAACATGTAAAAGAAATAAAAGAAAAATACTCAATTTAATAAGTTACGAGACTGCAACAGCAATAACATCAACAAAAACTGTAGGATTTCAAATGCAGTCGTCCTTTCATCTCGCAGTTGTGTGAAGGCAATGCCTTTTTGGATAAAAAATGAGGTGAAGGTGTGGCTGAATGGTAAGAAGATTACTTCCTAACCACATGTTCCTGGGTTCAATCCCACTGTGTAGCTTCTTTGGCAGGTGTCTCCTACCATTACTTTCAGCTGAACAATATTTTGTGAGTGGATTCGATTGGTGGAAAATGAAACAAGCTCATTTATACATGCTTTATTTTTATATTTTATCTTTTTACTTGTTTGCAGTCATTAGACTATGGCCATGCTGGGGTAACACCTTGAAGAATCTTTTGCCGGATGAATCAACCCTCGTACTTATTTTTTTGTTAAGCCTTGTACTTATACTATTGGGCTGAACCGCTAAGTTACAGGGATGTAAGCATACCAACACTAGTTATCAAGTAAAGGCAGTAGACAAAAACACACACATAAATCAATATATAAATATATACCTATATATTTATCATCATCATCATCGTTTAACGTCTGCTTTCCATGTTGTTTTGATCGTCTTTGTGGTGTGTGTGTGTGTGAAAATACACATATGGAAAAATACATATACATATACATATTCTCATACATATTCTTTGACAATCAAAATTGAGAAGGAACTGACCTGGCCTTTTTCTCTTGTGTATATTGAAGGAATGTTTTACTGTCTTAAGAGACAGTATGACTGGCTAGCTGGGGTGGGAGGGAAGAAGAGTTAAAGAAGATTTTTTTATTTTTGGTTGGTCTGTGACAGTCTGTCACGGTTCACTGGTTTTTGGGACTGGTTTTGTGCACATCTCTATGTGTGTATATATGTGTGTTTGTGTCCGTGTGTGTGTGTGTGTGTGTGTGTGTGTGTGCCGTTTTTATTGGTCCCAGAGTTTATTGTGGAATGTGTATATGAGTGTGTGTTTGAGTGTTTTTTGTGTCGGTGGGGATGTTAGGTGTGTGTACGTGAGACTGTGCGTATATCTCTTTGTCTGAGTGTGTATGTGTTGTTTTGATCGTCTTTGTGGTGTGTGTGTGTGTGAGAGCAACCGTATGTATGTGTGAGGGTGTGTACGTATGTGTGCATATGTGTGTGTATGTATGTGTGCATCTGTGTGTGCGTGGGAGTGTTTTGTGGGAGTGTGGGAGTGTGTGTGTGTCTCTCTGTCTGAGTGGGTGTGTTGTTTTAAATACCTTGTGGTGTGTTGTGTGTGTGTGTGTAAGCAAACGTATGTGTGTGATGGTTCATATGTATGTGTATGCCTATGTCTGTATGTGTGCGTGTGTGGCATGTGTATATGAGTATGTGTGTGTTTTTTTTTTTATCTATGGTAGGATGGTGTGTGTATGTGTGTGCACGTTTGTGTGAGTGTGTATGTGTGTGATTAATATTTGTTAGGGTGTTGTGTGTGCGCATGTGTGTGTATGTGTATATGTGTTTGTTCGTGTGTGTGCGTGAGTGCGTTTGTGAGTGCGTGTGTATGTGTGTTTGTGTGTTTTTTTGTGTCGGTGGGGATGTTAGGTGTGTGTACGTGAGACTGTGCGTATATCTATTTTTCTGAGTATGTATGTGTTGTTTTAATCATCCTTGTGATGTGTGTGTGTGAGAGAGAGCGCAACCGTATGTATGTGTGAGGGTGTGTACATATGTGTGCGTCTGTGTGTGTATGTATGTGTGCATCTGTGTGCATCTGTGTGTGTGCGTGGGAGTGTTTTGTGTGAATGTGGGAGTGTGTGTATACGTGAGTGTGTGTGTGTCTCTCTCTGTGTCTGAGTGAGTGTGTTGTTTTAAATACCCATTGTGGTGTGTGTGTGTGTGTGTGTGTGTAAGCAACCGTATGTGTGTATGATGGTTCATATGTATGATACAGGTGGAAGTGGACTTTTTGCAAGCTTCAGAAATAGTTTTGCTCTTGTGGATTTTTGGGAGTCCATAGAGGTTGCTTGTTTTGCAATTAAAGTTTGTTAGGTAGTCGCATTCCTTTGTTGTTAAGTTGTTTCGATGTTGGCAAATGAGTGTGTGTAATTTGGTCATTGTTCTTGTTTGTTGGTAGTTGACTACTCTTTCATAGTACGTAGTGTCTTGTAAGAGTTGAGATACAGAGTTTTTGTATTGTTCTGTATCCATAATGACGACAGTGCTACCCTTATATATATAAATATACCCCTTAATAGGTTTATACCAAACTTATGCATATAACAATACTCTATCTACTGTAATGTTCTGTATACTTAACAACTAATAATACATTGGTATATCTTTTTTCTGCCCCTGACAAGATTCTGCTTTATAAAATGATTTAATTATTAACAATTATAATCTTTAAAGTATGAATCGAAACGGCTGTTAGAGATCATGTTTATTTTTGAAGTCAATAAATATACTTATTCATTGATGTATCTCCATTTTCTTATTTTTCTTATATATATATCTTCTTCATCATCATCATCATCATCATCATTTAACGTCCGCTTTCCATGCTGGCTTGGGTTGGACGGTTTGACTGAGGACTGGTGAGCCAGAGGCTGCACCAGGCTCAATCTGTTCTGGCAAAGTTTCTACAGCTGGATGCCCTTCCTAACGCCAACTACTCCAAGAGTGTAGTGGGTACTTTTACGTGCCACCAGCACAAGGGCCAGTCAGGCGGTACTGGCAACAACCACACACAAAAGGTGTATTTTACATGCTTCCTGCGTGGGAGCCAGTCTGGTGGCACTGGCAACAACCATGCTTGAATGTTGTTTTTCACGTGCCAGTGGCACATGGGCCGGTAAGGCGATGGTGGGGCTGAACCTGAAACTATGTGGTAGGGAAGCAAGCTTCTTACCACATAGTCACGTTGGCACCTATATATATATGCTTATATATGACTTTTTAAAATTTATTCTTTGTAAGTCAATTTATTACTTATAAGAGAAATGTAAAAACCACTGGTGCTGGTGCCACATAAAAATCACTGGTGATGGTGCCATGTAAACAGCACTTTGTAAAGTGGTTGGCATTATGAAGGGCATCCAGCTGTAGAAACCAAGCAAAAGCAAGCTATGGAACCTGGTGTGGCCCCTGGTCTTACCAGTTCTAATCAAGCTGTCCAACCCATGCCAGCTTTGAAAACAGACCTTAAATGTTATTGATGATGATGATGATGAAGTTAAATTTTGCCTTATGGCAAGTAATACAACAGGCCCGGCAGGACATATTGGGAAAATTATTTCATGTAAAAAATCAAAAGCTGTGGCACTATTTGTGTTAGATTTAAAACTGAAGATGCAGCCAAAACAAAGGCTGAAGTAGTCTGACATTTCAATGAAGCACAGGAGTCCCAGTAAGAGACAGTTGACATGATGTAGACCCACAACTTTTGTGTCACAATAGGGAAGAGTATGCTTTATCGTTTATATTTTATCTTTTTACTTGTTTGCAGTCATTAGACTGTGACCATGCTGGGGCTACACCTTGAAGCATTTTTTGCCGAATGAATCAACCCTTGTACTTATACTATTGGGCTGAATTGCTAAGTTACAGGGACGTAACCTGGTACTTATTCTATTGGAGTCTTTTGCTGAACTGTTAAGTTATGAGGATGTTAACACACCCACACCGATTGTCAAGTGGTGATGAAAGACACACAGACACAAAGAGACACATGCATGCATACACACGCATACACACACACACAGACACACACATACACACACATACACACACATACATGACGAGCTTTCAGTTTCTATCTACTGAATCCACTCACAAGGCTTTGATTGGCCTGATGCAATAGTAGAAGACACTTGCCCAAGGTGCCATGCAGTGGGACTGAACCTGGGATCATGGAGTTAGGGAAAAAATATCATGGAAAAAGAAAACTCAACAGAAAACAATGAAAATAGGTGAATGAGAAGAGAATGTGTGTTTGAAAAAATATCAAAGAAAATAAACAAATCAATATCAAAGAGAAATATCAAAGAAAATAATCAGATCAATATCAAAGAAAATAAGCAGCAAAAATAAACTAAGATTTTCTGTTCTTCAAAAGTCAAAGAAACTTGACGAACAGTTCGGCAAAAGAGACCAGTCGGAAAAGTAGCAGACTTTAAAAAAATAAATATTGGGGTTGATACATTTGCTTAAAAATATTTCAAGTTAGTGCCCCAGCATGGTCACAGTCTGACGACAGAAACAAATAAAAGATAAAAGATAAAGTTACACATTTCTGGTGCCACAGACTTTCTGAACAGGTTAGAAAGATGCCAAATAGCAAGATTCAGAATATAAACAACATCCAAAAGATAGATTATTAATAAAATGTAAATTCTGAGCAAGCTGGCAGAATTGTTAGCCCAGCAAGCAAAATGCTTCATAACGTTTCATCTGTCATTACGTTCTCAGTTCTAATTCTGACCAGGCTGACTTTTCCTTTTATCCTTTTGGTGCAGATAAAATAATTACCAGTCGAACACAGGGGGCGATGTAATCAAGTTACCCACTATAACAAAATTACTGGCCTTGTACCAAAATGTGAAAGTGATATTATACTGAACGTAGGAGATATTACCATCAAGATGTTGGATAGTTTTTAACAAATGTCTGAAGAAAATAGCTCATTGGTGCATTCAGTTGCATTTAAATACTATTTTGGAAATGGTTAAGTAACTGAAGTTGTAAAGTACTTTAACTCAACCAATGTGGTAATCTTCCATGCTTTATTTCTTTAACCCTTTAGCATTCAAACCAAATATTCTACCTGTTTCATATTCAAACTGGTTATATCTGGCCTCTCACACCTTCTATACAATTTCATTCTCGAAATAAACACTCACAAATTCAAAATCTGAAAGTTAAGAAATAATGTATGACTAATTCAAAACAATGTGAATAAATAAGCAGTGTGCTTGACAGAGCAATCTGAATGTTAAAGGGTTAAATTATACCTTGTTTTAATTATTTTGGTCTTCATTGTACGTTTTTATTTATTTATTTTCATGCAAATATATGTGAGTCTGTCACATACTTTTGCATTTGCATATGCATGTGTGTGTATATATATATGTGTGTGTGTGTGTGTGTACATATATGTGTGTGTATATATGTATATATATGTATATATATATATATATATATATGTATGTATGTATATGTATATATATATATATATATATATATATATATATATATATATATATATATATATATGTATGTATGTATATGTATATATATATATATATATATATATATATATATATATATATATATATATATATATATATATATATATATATATATGGAGACCTATGTGTGCCTTTAACATTTTTAGTATGTCTGTCAATATATCGTTTCACATCTCTTACACTCTCCCTTCATACCTTGTCAATGTGGTTTTTCACATTCCAAGTTGACTTTCTTTTCTTTTTAGCCCCCGGAGCAAAAGTTTTGTATTTTTTTTTTTGTATCTATTTTAGCTTTTGTAGCTAATGAAAAAAAAACAAATAATTATCATATCTAATTATATCTAATATATTCAGCTTGTTGCTAGAGGTGCCATCATCATCATCATCATCACCACAATGATGGCAATGACTATATATTATTATTATTATTATTATTATTATTATTATTATTATTATTATTATTATTATCATTATTATTGAGTGAGAGAGAGCAGTGCATGTCATCAAAGTGATGCTGGGATAAAATATACGAAGCCCAATATACCCATCATGACTACCTGTCTGATAAGGGTACACCGGGCACATGCATCACAACAATATGTACACGACGCGGTGATCTCGTATCAACATAAACAGCACATGACCTTGCAGGTTGGGGCCTAGTTAGAATTTTCTCCAGATTGAGTAGCCCATCCCACTCAAAAAGGTCTCTGAATAAGGTTTGTTTAAGGATGATGAACAAAACGCTCATGTTTCCAAAGATGAATTATTCAAGCCCCAAAGAATTCCTCTCAACACATGGCTATGATGCTCCCCAACTACTTCTGCTCATGATCAGAGATGCACATATCACCAACCACCAAGGGACATGCTCAACTGGTTAGGGTCAAACAACTGACAAGCAAATCTGTGGTATTAAGCAGAATATTTGTTGTAGCCCATCTTTTTATACCAAGACAAAACAATGTACATGATAACACTTCCAGTCAGCTAAGATCAGAAGCCATGAGAGCCACTGCCTGATTATTATTATTATTAAGGTGGTGAGCTGGCAGAATTGTTAGCACATTGGGTGAAATGCTTAGTATTTTGTCCATCTTTACATTCTGAGTTCAAACTCTGCTGAAGTCGACTTTGCCTTTCATCCTTTCAGGGTTGATAAATTAAGTACAAGGTTGAGTAGTCCATCCCGCTCAAAAGGTCCCTGAATAAGGTTTAGGATGATGAATGAAACACCCATGTTTCTAGAGGTGAATTATTCAAACTCTAAAGAATTCCTCTCAACACATGGCTATGATGCTCCCCCACTACTTCTACTCGTGATCAGAGATGCTCATATCGTCAACCACTAAGGGACATGCTCTGGCAAGCAAATCTGTGGTACTGACCAGAATATTTGTTGTAGCACACATTTTATACCAAGAGAAAACATGTACAGGATACAGTGAATAAATTATTATCTAAATTACACAAAAATGAAAATAACACTTACATCTCATTTTAACAGATATATTTACCAAAATTACATAAAAATATCTTGAAATACTAAAGAGTAAATTTATTCAATAAAATCGCCATTGGCCACGGCCTCCAGACGACTTTGGAATCTCCTGCAACTCTTCTGGATGGTTTCCTTGTTTAAGTTAGTGAATGATGCTAGTTCATCTTTGGTGATACAAGGAGTTTTGTTGGTCTCTTGCTCAACTGCATCCCACACATAATAATCAAGGGGGTTGCAGTCTGGGGAGTTAGGGGTGATGAGTTTGCAGAAATTGTCTGACAGTCATGACTGCTTGTGTGGCATAGTGCAGAGTCCTGTTGCCAGATATAGGGTCCTCCAGCCTCTTCCAGGCTCTTGATGTATGCCTCTGTGTTGAGTCTGAGGCTGTGTGGGAAGATGAATGGAAGCATAACATTGCCATCACTAGTGATCACTCCAAACACCATGATGTCAACAGGATGTTTGGTTTTTATCACTCTCAGTACATGTTTTGGGAACACAGGACACCAAGAGTTGTTCTGTGTGTTCACCATCTGATCCTGGCAGAAATTTTTCTCATATGAGGATAACCAAAGCAAGTTTGGTTGGAAGTGATATTTGAGTTTGTTCAAAAGTTTTGTAGCACAGTCTTTCCTCTTGTCCTTGATGGTTTGGAATAAAAATTGGCCCTTTCTCATCTTGTATGAGGAATACGAAATCTCTTCATGCACTGCCTGCCTGATAAGAAACTCAGTCACTCCCATGTCCCTGACTTGGAGGGATCGTTGGCAATCATGGCCTGGATCTCATCAACAAATTCAGGAGTTCTTTTCTCATCAGAATGATCAGAGTGAGTTTTCCAAGCTGCCATCCCTTTGTAATCACCATTAGACTCCTCCAACTCTTTCTGAATCCTCTGCACTGTCTTCAGATTGACACCCAAACACTCTGAGACGTTTGTATTAGAGCTTCCAGTGTGAATGCCAAGCAGCACAGCATGTTGTTTCCAAATTTCTGGCTGAGTGGCTTGCATCATGGAGCTGTTTTCTTCACAGACAGTGCCCAACTGATCCTACTCTACTGAGTAGTTTACAAAATCAAAAACAAACAATATGCACATGCGAAATAAAAAATATAAAATGGCGACAATTTACCCATTGCACCTTGTCTATGATGATACTTCCAATCAGTTAAGATCAGAAGCCCTGAAAGCCAGTGCTTGGTACTGCATCAGGGTATTTATTATCATTATCATCATCATCATCATCATCATCATCATCATCATCATCATCATCATCATCATCATCATTATTATTATTATTATTATGTGTATGCCATCAAAGTGGCACTGGGGTAAAATATATGAAGTCCAGTATACCCATCATGACCACACCAGGTACATGCATCACAACCATATGTGCACGACATGGTAAATCTCATATCAAGATAAACAGGACATGAAATTGCAGATGGGGCCCAGTTAGAATTTTCTCCAGATTGAGTAGCCCATCCCACTCGAACAGTCCCTGAATAAGGGTTGTTTAGGAATGTTGAATGAAACACCTATGTTTCCAGTGGTAAATTATTCAAACCCCAAAGAATTCCTCTCAACACATGGCTACGATGCTCCCTCACTACTTCTGCTCATGATCAGAGAGGCACATATCGTCAGCCACCAAGGGACATACTCAACTGGTTAGGGTCAAACAACTGACAAGCAAATCTGGTATTGAGCAGAATATTTGCTGTAACACATATTTTTATACCAAGACAAAACAATGTACATGATAACACTTCCAATCAGTTAAGATCAGAAGCCATGAGAGCCACTGCCTGGTACTGCATTATTATTATTATTATTATTATTATTATTATTATTATTATTATTATTATTATTATCGTTATTATATTTTAAAAAGGATTGACGTAACTCTTCACGAAGGTAAATAGTCAAGACGAAGAGCGCGATTCTATTGTATAGATATTTTATTTGAACAAT
The DNA here is from genome assembly GCF_046866305.1 of Octopus bimaculoides. Lineage (NCBI taxonomy): Eukaryota > Metazoa > Mollusca > Cephalopoda > Octopoda > Octopodidae > Octopus > Octopus bimaculoides. The sequence continues at coordinate 14,004 of NW_028315333.1, read as the reverse complement.
ATTTCAACAGTACGTCTGTCTTTGTCAAGTTCGAATTAAGAGGTGATTAAAAATTCAAATTTACAGAAATTTCGATTTCTCAATTTCTGATTCATATTTGAATGGTATGAAATCCATTGGCCCAGGATTGGGTTCAACTCTGGGGTCTAGCGAAACTAACAGGGCTGACAAGCCAACTGTGAGAAGGAATAAAACGCAAAAGCTGTAATTTACATTACGATTTTCCTTAGACACCCGGCTGCTTTGGTGACTTCCAGAATTTCTATATGTTCCAATTCTTATTCTGTGTACTGCCAATTATTACTACTACTACTACTACTACTAAAATAGCAAGCTGGCAGAATTATTAGCCCACTGGATGAAATGCATCATGGCATTTCGTCTGTTTTAATGTTCTGAGTTCAAATTCTGGCATGGTTGACTTCTTTCACCATCATTAAAATAATAGTCAAGTGCTTGGATCAAAATTTTCTCTTCTTAAAATTGCTGGTCTTCTGCTAAGATTTGAAACGTTTTTATTCTTACTAATATTATTGAAATTAACATTTTTATTGAAATATTTCTTCTTATTTTCATCAACATCCTCATCCTCATCACCATCACCATCACCATCACCATCACCATCACCATCACCATCATCATCCTCATCCTCATCCTCATCATCATCATCATCATCATCACCATCACCATCATCATCATCATCATCATCATCATCATCACCATCATCATCATCATCATCATCATCATCATCACCATCACCATCACCATCATCATCATCATCATCATCACCATCACCATCATCGATATAAATACTCTTATTACTGTTGCAATAAAAAATTTTCTTAAATGGAATAAAATAAAATGACAATAAAAAATTCAAAAACTAAATTAAAAACCGAAAATGAAAAATACAAATAAAAAAAGATGTAAGAAATCATCGTTGTCATTTATTTATTTATTGTTGTTGTTGCTGTTGCTATAATTATCATGTTTTCAACATTTCCATGTGAGTCTGTCCTGCACCAGCAGGTGCATCCTTGTCAATTCTAAGTGTTGACTCTTGTTTGTAGGCTACACCTGTTTCATGCCTTCACCAAGTGTTTGTTTTGTGTTGCTTCTGTTGTCATCATCATCATCACCATCATCGTCATTATCGTTGTCATCATCAACATTAACATCGTTGTTGTTGTCATCATCATTATCATCATGATCGTCATCATCACCATCAACATTACCACCATCATTATCATCATAATCATCATCGTCTTTGTCAACAACATCCTTCTCATCATCATCATTTTTATCATCATCATCATCAACATCACCATCATTGTTGTCGTTGTCACCACCACCACCACCACCACCACCAGCACATCATCATCGTCATTAGTGTTTTCTTGTCTGTTGCATGGAATATGTGTGTAATGTGACTGGCGTTGTTAAGTAGTGATCATGAAGACGAAGTGCTGTGTCAGTTGTCTTATGTGTTTGAAGTGTCAATACTGGCGCAGACAGCCAAGTTAAGTCCCCATCATCACCACCAGGTAATAGACACAAAAATATTACACAGTACTTTCAAGTATTGGAAAAAAACTCACAGAATGTGGAAAGCAGTTTTCTTTGATATGTGTTTGTGTGAGTGTGTGTGAGTATATATATGTTTATATATATATATATATATATATATATATACATATATATATATATATATATATATATATATATATATATATATATATATATATATATATATATATATATATATATATATATATATATATATATATATATATATATATATATATATATATATATATATATATATATATATATATATATATATATATATATATATATATATATATATATATATATATATATATATATATATATATATATATATATATATATATATATATATATATATATATATATATATATATATATATATATATATATATATATATATATATATATATATATATATATATATATATATATATATATATATATATATATATATATATATATATATATATATATATATATATATATATATATATATATATATATATATATATATATATATATATATATATATATATATATATATATATATATATATATATATATATATATATATATATATATATATATATATATATATATATATATATATATATATATATATATATATCATGGCTGTGTGGTAAGAAGTTTGCTTCCCAATCACATGGTTCTAGGTTCAGATTCACTGTATGGCACCTTGGGCAAGCGTCTTCTACTATAGCCCTGTGTCAACCAAATCCTTGTAATTGGATTTGGTAGATGGAAGTTGAAAGAAGCCCATTGTATGTGTGTGTGTGTGTGTGTGTGTGTGTGTGTGTGTGTGTGTGTGCTTGTGCTTGTCTCCCCAACTCTACTGTTTGAAACAGGTGTTGATATGTTTATGTTCCTGTAACTTTGCAGTTTTATTAAAGAGTCCAATAGACTAAGTACCAGGGTGAAATGAAAATAGTACAGGGATCAATTCATTTGACTAAAAATTCTTCAAGGTGGTGCCCCAGCATGGCCCACAGTATTATGACTAAAACAGGTAAAAGATAAAAAATAAAAGATATATATGCATATGTGTACACACACACACACACACACACACACACACAAACATACACACACACACACAATATATATATTATATATAAGCTGAGTGGCCCATCTTTGCCAGACAATTTTTGCAATAGAATTCCTTTATTTCAATTATTTGTGTTTCATATCTAACCATGTCTTCCTCTTGATCAGGATGGATTTCTGCATTATTTGGGACAATTTATAATGTCTCAATAAATGATGTTTTTTATTTGTCCCATGTGGTGTATAGATGTAAAGATTTTTCTTACTTCCTACTCTTAAGCATCCAACATAAAGCTGACCATGGGTGAAGCAGGGCTCTTCAAGGAGTAAACCAGCAATCAAAAATGTTTGTCCTTGTGTTTTGTTAATGGCCAGGGCAAAACTAAGATTCACTGGAAATTGAAGTCGTTTTAACTGAAATGAGACATTGTCTCTTGAGTCTGTACAATGGAGGCTCTTGTGTGATTATCATCTAATTGATGAGAGCATTGTGTTGGTCTCTGATGTCTATTTTGACAAGTTTTCAATGACTGGATGCCTTTCCAAATGCCAACATCTATAAAGTGTCCTGGATAGATTTTACATGGCACCAGCACCACTGGGGTTGCCAGTGTAACTTGCAAAATAATATCTCTTGACAAAATGGAGTTATAGTATTGAGGGAAGTTGCTTTGTGCAAGATGTTGTGCAATTGAAGGATTAAAAAGAAACAGTAACAGGTGTCTTGTTGTAGAGGAGATACAGGGTTACCATAACAGCGAAGGAAGAAAAGATAGTGGACAAGAAATATGAGAGCATATCAGGGGGGTGCTGAAAAGTTCCTGGCTTTTGGTAAAAGGAAATACAGGAGGATCAGTTAATTATGATTTTATCCAGCATATTCCCTTTTCAAATTCACACACTTATTGCAGTGGTCCTTCAGTTTTTCTAAGGAAGGTTGGACTTCTAATCAAGCCTTTTGTGATACCCATAAAGCCAGGAACTTTTCAGCACACCCTTGTATCTTCAAGGTACAGGAAGGTGGACAGAGAAAGAATAGGGACAAAGAATTAAGGTTTTACTGGTTGGGTTGACAGTTTCGCAAATGTTAGGGATGAGGAAATGAGAGAAGGGAAAGGTGAACATGGATTGAGGCATGGGCTATGGTGAGTCTCAGGTGTAGGCAGGGCTATAACTTTGTCAGCTTTTTTACTTCCTCAATCAGCAATTTCAAAGACCCCCACCCCCAAATAAAACGGATCACAAGAGATGTGTTTTCTGTTCTCTGATTTATCATACCCATCAAAAACAAAGCAAAACAAATAAAAAACAAACAAATACAACCAATAAATAAATAAGTAAAATAAATGTTGTTTATAAGTTTGCCATTGTCATTGTCAGAGACAATCATATGTTGAGCCTAGCAACAGTTGCTATGTGTCCATAGAATTAGTGAAAACTCCACCTGTAATTCTTCTCTGATGTATGTATATTCTGTTTGGAGTTTTGGGTGGAATGTCTTCAAGTATTCTTCTTAAGTCTTTTTGGTTGTTATTTATTGATATTTTGTCTTTTTTTTAAACTGACAACAACAAATAGTTTAGAGTTGTGTGTACTTGCATGTGTGTGTTTGTGTTGATGAGTGTTTGTACATGTGAATGTATGTATGTGCATATATATGTGTATGTGCATGCAATTTTGCATGAGTGTGTGTGTGTGTGTGTGTGTGATGAGGGTATTACATACACAACATATCTGTTTGTGTGAACATACTAAATTACAAAATAAACATGCTTTACAATATTATACATTCACACAAACACAGTGAAACTACATTCAAGCATGCCTGTCTGTCTGTCTATCTGCTTGCCTATCAGTCTGCCAGCCTGTCTGTCTGTCTGTCTGTCTGTCTGTCTGTCTGTCTATACCCAAATGAAGTTACTGTATGTGTTGTATAATATACTTTATTTTGTTTGTATATTTATAGTCATACCACTACCTGTGTCATGTTTGTTCTTGTTACTGTCCTCAACGTTTGCTCAGTATTCCCGGTGGTTCTTAACTGCTGGCACCACCAAAAACGAACAATATTACCATTAAAGGTGTGAAATCATAAGGAATTTTTTGATGATAACTGACAAGGAGTGAGCTTGATCATATCTTGTGTGTGTATCTTCCATTGGTTCTTATGTTGTGCTGCTGTTTAATATTTGAAACATTATATATATATATATATATATATATATATATATATATATATATATATATATATATATATATATATATATATGTATATATATATATAGCAAAACTTTCAAAACTGTCTGTAATAACCAGAAAAACAACAAAGAAAGGCATGACTTCTTAGAAACTGGATGCTACTTTTGATGCATTCTGTGTATGCTTTTATATATATATATATTTGCTGAAACCCCCCTTCAGTCATTACTGACCATGGAATTGCACCTAGAAAGTTACCCTCCCAGGCCCAAGTCCCACAGTCGCCCATGCATACCTCCTCTCCATGCCACCGATGTTATCCAAGGGAAAGGCAAAGGGGCCGATACAGTTTGGCACCAGTGACGTTGCAACTCATTTCTACAGCTGAGTGAACTGGAGTAATGTGAAATAAAGTGTCTTGCTCAAGAACACAACACGTAGCCCGGTCTGGGATTTGAACTCACAACCTCACGATCATAAGTTCGACGCTCTAACCACTGAGCCATGTGCCTTCACTATATATTTATATATACATATATATGTGTGTGTGTGTGTGTGTGTGTGTGTGTGTGTGTGTGTGTGTGTGTGTGTGTGTATGTGTGTGTGGAGGTGTGTGGCCTAGTGGTTAGGGTGTCAGCATCACGATCGTAAGATTGCAGTTTCGATTCCTGGACCGGGCGATGCGCATTGTGTTCTTGAGCAAAACACTTCATTTCACATTGTTCCAGTCCACTCAGCTGGCAAAAATGAGTAACGCTGCTATGGACTGGCGTCCCATCCAGCGGAGGAACACATACGCCATTGAAACCGGGAAACCGGGCCCATGAGCCTTGCTAGTCTTTAAAAGGGCGCATTTATTATTTATTATATATATATATATATATATTCCATGATGTAGCTACACATGGACTGTTGGTGTTCTTTTCCTCCTCTTTCCTTTTCTTTTGGACTATGTCTCCTGTTTCTGAAGAAGAGCTATGCTCAAAACGTAAAACAACCATTCTTTGTTTCCTTCTCTGAGTGTCTTATTAATACTTTGCATGAACCATGTCCTCACGTTGTTGATTTTTCCTGTTGTTTTTTTGCCTCCATTTTTTAATTAATTATATATATGGGCACAGGGGTGGCTGTGCGGTAAGTAGCTTGCTTCCCAACCACATGGTTACAGGTTCAATCCTGCTGAGTGACATCTTGACCAAGTGTCTTCTACTATAGTCTCAATGTGTGTGTGTGTGTGTGTGTGTGTGTGTGTCTTTGTGCTAGAGTTTGTACCACATTGGTGCTTGATAACTGGTGTTGGTTTGTTTATGTCCCTGTAGAGAGTTGGAGGTGGCAAGCTACAGCATGAACATTTCATGCTGTAGCATAAACATTTCAGAGTGTTTGGCTGTCAGTATGAGGATAGTGCAATCTGAGGACATGTACCAAGAGTGATAAAAATCAGCCTCCAGTCAACATCACAGTGCTTAGAGTGATCACTAGTGATGCCAACATTATATCTCCATTTATCTTTCCACACGGCCTCACACTCAACATGAAGGCCAACATCAAGTGCCTGAAAGAAGTAGTGTTGGCCTAGGTCAAGAGGGTAGCTGCTGGAGCACCCTGTGTCCAGCAACAGGACTCTGCACCATGGCACACAAAAAAGAGAACCCAGTTGTGGCTTTCAGACAATTTCTGCAACCACATCACCCCTAACATCTAGTCAGCAAACTCCCATGACTGCAACGCCCTTGATTATTAAGTGTGGGGCATAGTTGAGTGAGAGACCAACAAAACTCCTTGTAACACCAAATGTGAACTGACTGCAAGGATTATGGCAGCATTGACCAACTTAAGCAAGGTGGCTGTCCAAGAGATTCCGAAGTCATCTGGATGCTGGGTTGAAGACAAAGGCGATTCTAGTGAATAAATTTACTCTTTAGTATTTCAAGATATTTTTATGTAATTTTTGAAAATCTATCTGCTAAAATGAGTTGTCAATGTTATTTTCATTTTTGCGTATTTTAGATGACAGTTTATTCACCACACCCCATATATATATATATATATATATATATATAAGTCAGTAAATAGTGGGGTTGTGTTAACCGCACGTGGAGAAATAATAGGAAAATGAAAAAAAGCCAGAATGCTAAACTGGAAGCATATTTTAATAAAGATTTCTTCTAACCGGTTTTCATTGCGAAAAGCAAATTATCAAGAAGAAGGAGAATAAAAATGTTTTTTTACAAAGAAGTACAAAATGAAGAAAATAATATATAAAACAATAATATATAAAAAAATAAATATACCCATACATTATATTGTCTTTGAGCTTTTGTAGTTCAATAGTAGTTCATGTATAAACTGGTAGGAAAAATAAGGATGCATGAGAGTTGAGAGTTTTGTTAGGTTTAAAAAAAGGGTTAAAAGTTTGTGTTAAGCAGGAAATGTGGTGTCAAAACAGGAAGTGTGTGTAAGGGGAGACAAGTGTTTTTAGTTGGAGTTATGAACTCTTTATCAACAGGAAGTTTGTGTCTGTTCATAGAGAAATAAGGTCACTGAGGGGTGTGTGTGTTAAGAAATGGTTGGAATTTCTCTATGAAAAGATTCTCCTTGTTGATTCTTTCTTGTGTGGAGATTCTGTCTTTACATTGATAGAAAGGGAATATAATGAATTTAGGGTTTTTGTTTCTGGCGCAAGGGTCTATGTGGCCACTGAGTGGAATTTGGCGGTATTGAGGGAGGTTTATTTGTTCCTTATGGACAGCTACTCTTCTACGCAATGGGAGGCTCGTCTGTCCGATATAGAAGTTTTGGCAACCTGCGCAAGTGAGGACATAAATGAGGTTACCAGAGGAACAAGAGAAATTGGTTTTAATTTTAAACTTTGTTCCTCATTTGAAGGTAAATTCAGAGCCTTCAAGTAGGTAGGGGCAGGTACCACAATTAGGGCGTGCACATTTTTTAACTGATGGGGGTGGAAGTGGTGTCTGTAGTTTGGAATTGGTTAATAATGTTTTCAAAGATTTATGTTGCCTTTTGCATTTAAGGACTTTCTGTGTATTAATGATATTGTTCATTTTTGGGTCTGTGGTGAGTAAGGGGAGGTTTTGTTTAATTGTGGTGTATGCTTCGATGTTTTTGGGGTTATGGGTGGAGATGTATGGAAGTATTTTGGGGTTGGGTGTGTTATGTTGGTTGGTTTTTAGTGTGTTTTTGTCAAGTTCCTTGGCACGTTTTATTCCAAGATCTATGAGTGTGGAGGGATATTGGCGTTGTAACAGTGTTTTTTTGAGATCTTGTAAGCGTATTTCTCGAGTGGTTGGGTCAGAGACAATGGTGCAAATTCTTTTAGCTAAATTAAAGGGGATATTTATCTTGGTGTGTCTTGGGTGGCATGAGCTAAAAAGGAGGTATTGTTGTGAGTCTGTAGGTTTGTGGTAGATGTCGGTTGTGATTTGGTTATTAGGTGTTTTTATAATTAAGAGATCAAGAAAAGGGAGATGATGTTTGCTGAATTCCATAGTGAATTGAATGCTGGGATGTATGTTATTAAGTATGGATTTGAATTCTAGAAGTTTTTCATAGGGTTCCTTCCATATGATGAAACAATCATCCAAATATCTTTTCCAGTTATCCATTAAAAAGATGTGGAAAAGGTGTCCAAATTTCTGGCGTGAGGTTTCATATAGTGTTAATTCAAAAAAACCCATTATGAGGTTCGCAAGGACTGGTGCAGCTTTAGTACCCATCGCGATACCACATTTTTGGCGAAAGTATGTGTCTGCAAACAGGAAGTAATTGTTGGTCAGAATGAACTTAAGTGATTCTATGATGAAAGTTGTGTTTATGCGATTAGGAAATGTTTCTGGGTGTTTGTGCAGCCAGAATTTAATTGCCTCAATAGCATATTCATGAGGGATATTTGTATAAAGGTTGACCACGTCAAAAGAAACCAAGAGTGACTCCTCGTTTGTTGTTTTCGGGAGGTGATTGAGCATGTCAAGATCATCTCTAATGAAACTTTTGATGTGGCTTAGGAAAGGTTTCAAAATAATGTCCAAGAAATTGCTTAAGCGATGTGTTTCGCAGGAGGTGCCTGCTATAATGGGTCTTAGTTTTAAATCTTCCGGTGCCTTGATGTTGATGTAGATTTCAGAGGAGACTTTGCAAGCTTCGGTGATGGATTTGTTCTTATGGATTTTAGGGAGGCCATAGAAGAGGCTGGGCTTGCATTTGAAATTAGTGATGTAATCTTTTTCTTTGTCCGTGAGTCCTTGACCTTGCTGGAGTATAAGGGTGGTGAGGTTTTTGAGAGTTTTTTGTTGTTTATAGTAGGTGATAGTTTCATAGAAGGAGTTGTCGTTTAGTAAGGAGAGTGTTAGGTGTTTGTAAAAATCTGTGTTCATTAGGACTACAGTACTACCTTTGTCAGCTTCTTTGATAGTAAGGCTTTTGTCCTGTTGTAAGTCTCTTAGGTTTTTCCATTCTATGCTATTAAAGTTTGATTTGACCTTGGTTTTAGGTGGGGTAAAAGGGAAACTCTGGATGTGGTTGCAAAAATCATCCAGTGCTTTATTCCTTCCTTTGGAAGGTATGAAGTTGCTTTTGTTTTTAATAATTGAGTCATCCTCATTGTTGAAGTCTATAAAAGCTTCTGTTAAACGAAGCTTTCTGCAAAATTCTGAAATGTCATCCTTGATCTCAGGGGGGTTGGGTGTTCTTGGGGTGGGTGTGAATTTTAAGCCTCTGGCTAGGATGTTAATTTGGGTTTGTGTAAGGGTTTTATTAGAGAGGTTTATTATTTTAGTTTTCTTTTTAGTTTTCTTTTGATGGGTCTGTATTAGCGGTAGTGCCTGTTTTTCTCCCCTCTGTCTAAAAAATGGTTGTTGAAGTAGGGGGTGTAGTGATTGTTAGAGTTCTGGTAGAAGGGGTAGGGGTAGGGGTATTGTTGGGTGGATAGGCTGGAAGTGGATGGGTAGGTATAGTGATTGTGTTGGTATAGGATGTGATGGTTTAAGGTTTTGTGAGAAATGCGGTGGGTTTTTGGGTGTTTGTAGGGTGGATTGTATGCAAGGTTGGAGTTGGGTAGGTAGTTATTGTGGTTCTGTTGGTGTGAGTTGCGTGGGTATGAAGATCTGTAGAAAAAATGGTATGATTGTGGGTGTTTGTTGGGTGGACGGTATGGGGTACCTTGGGTGGGAGATTTATGCATAGGTGTGGGTAGGATTCCTTGTTTGTTATTGGTGTGAGAGTAAGGGGCATTGAGATGGGGATAATAACAAGTATAAGGGGGGTTCATGATGCTTCTAGTCCATAGGGAAGGAGAATGGTTGAGTTGGGTCTTGTTTGGATTATTTTGTGGGGAAAAAGGGTTTTTGTAGGGTTGGGAGAGGATGTGTTTTGTGTGGAGGGAGGTAGGGGGTATGTGTGTTTGTAGTGTGGTTTGGGGTGGTGTTTATGGGGAGCAGTGGTAGTATGTATTGTTGAAAAGCTCAAAGACAATATAATGTATGGGTATATTTATTTTTTTATATATTATTGTTTTATATATTATTTTCTTCATTTTGTACTTCTTTGTAAAAAAACATTTTCATTCTCCTTCTTCTTGATAATTTGCTTTTCGCAATGAAAACCGGTTAGAAGAAATCTTTATTAAAATATGCTTCCAGTTTAGCATTCTGGCTTTTTTTCATTTTCCTATATATATATATATATATAAATATATATATACATATACATAACACACACACACACACACACACACACACACACACACACACACACACACACACACACACACACACACACACACACACACATAGTTCACAGATGAGATCCAGAGATTCTCTGTAGAGAAAGTACTTAGTAATGCTCAAAAAATTCAAACTTAGACTCCGATGCGTTTACATCTCTCTCCCTCTCTCTCTCTCTCTCTATATATATATATATATATATAAATATATATACGCACACATGCACACGCACACATATACACACAAATGTACATATAAGTGTGTGTGTGTGTGTGTGTGTGTGCATGTGTTTTTGTGCTTGTGTTGTTTTGTTTACATTCCTGTAACTTAATAGTTCAGCAAAAGACACTGGCAGAATAAATACCAGGCCAAAAACAAACAAAAAAATAGGAAAAAGATAAAATAAGTAGTGGGGTTGATTATTATTATTTTTTTTGAAGTGTCACCATTATAGGTATTTACACTCCGTGAAATTAAGAAATCAACTCATAAATAAATGAAACCTTTGAATCCATCACTGTATACACATACACATGCATATGCACACACACACACACACACACACACACACACACACTGTCGAATATTTATGTATGTACCCACATGTGTCTATGTGCATAGGTACATCATGATCCATGAATATGCAGACAAGAGTGGATTTAAAAAGAAAGTGAACAATATAATATGACCACTTGCTTGTTGGGAAATTTGTAAGTTTAATTTCTTAAAATTTTTTTTTTAAGATAATCAAACCAAATGTTCATTATTTTGAGTTTCTCACCCAATAAGTATTTCTGCCAAATGTGGTGAAAATCTGTTCCGCCATTTTCCAGTAATTTTACAAACACACAGACAAGCAGACAAAGACGAGTGATTACAAACCCTGCTTTTGTTTACATGTGTAGCGTAATTATGTTTAATAATTGTTTAATCATAATCATAAATCATATTCAGAGATACAAAATACTAGTTTTCTTCTTTCTAACATATTTATCTATTTAAAAATCAATCTTCTTTATACAAAGCACTAATCAATAATTACGAAAGACTAAATTAACATATGACATAGTAAAATGGTGAGCAGTCAGATTCGTTAGCATGCTGGACAAAATACTGAGTGGCATTTCGTCTGTCTTTACATTCTGAGTTGAAATTCCACTTCCAAAGTCGACTTTGCCTTTCATCCTTTCAGAGTTAATAAAATAAGTATCAGTTGAGCACTGGGGGTCAATGTAATTCACTTACTTCCTCTCCTGAACTTGCTAGCATTGTACCAAATTATTTTTCATCCTTTCTGGGTTCATAAAATGAGTACCAGTTGAGCACGGGTTGATATAACCAACTTATTCGCGACCTCAACCTTGCTGGCCTTGTGCCAAAATTTGAAATCAATATTTGAAGAATATGAGATGGCAAACTGGCAGTATAGTTAGCACACCATGCAAAATGTTTGTGGCATTTTGTCCATCTGAGTTCAAATTCCACTGAGGTTGACATTGCCTTTCATCTCTTTCAGGGTCAATAAAAAATAAGTACCAGTTGAGCACTGGGGGTCAATATAATTGACTTATCCCCTCCCCAATCTGAGCTTGCTGCTTTGTACCAAAATTTGGAATCAAAGTATGAATCATTAGCACGTGGGGCAAAATGTTAAGTGACATTTTACCTGAGTTCAAATTCTGCCAAGGTTGACTTTGTCTTTCACCCTTTCAGCGTCTCAGTAAAAAAGTACCAGTTAACCACTGGGGTCATTGTAATCAACTTATCCTTCCACCCCAAAACTACTGGCCTAGTGCCATAATTTGAAGCTAGTAAATATTTAATACATATTTACATTATTTACAATTGACGGATATTTGTCCTCATCTTGTTTGTTAACACAATGTTTCAGCTGATATACCCTCCAGCCTTCATCAGTTATCTTGGGGGAAATTTCGAACTTGGGTTCTCATTCCAAAGGTATTTTTCGATGTTTTTATTATTATTATTATTATTATAATTATTATTATTATTATTCAGGTCACTGCTTGGAATCGAACTTGGAATCTTGGGGTTAGTAGTCTGCACTCTTAACCACTATGCCATATGCCTGTGGTTTGAAATTTTCCCAAGATGAAGGCTGGAGGGTATACCAGCTGAAATGTTGTTAACAACAAACAAGATGAGGACAAATATCCGTCAATTGTAAATAATGTAAATTATGTAATAATTCCTCATCTCTTAAATATAGAACTGTATTTAATAAATATTATTTATCTATTTAAAAATCAATTTCTTTAATCAAAACTACTAACCAATAATTACAAGTGAGTAAATTAATATACAATATCATGGTAGTTTAAGAGTTAAATTTATGTCTCATTAAATCTATTGAAAACATTGAAAATTAAATCAGTCTATCATTTTATTTTTACTCGCTAATAACTATTTTAGGCGTTTTACAACATTCCTGGCTACATTTAAATGATTTATTTTTCAACTCATCCAACAATAAGAATGCCCTCCAGTTGCAAATCTCTCTAAAGTGTGTGTATATGTATGGATATTATGTGCCATTAATATTTTGTGATGGCTGTTTTTCCTCCATTTCTGATCATCTATCTATCTATCTATCTATCTATCTATCTATCTATCTATCTATCTATCTATCTCTCTCTCTCTCTCTCTCTCTCTCTCTCTCTCTATATATATATATATATATATATATATATACATACATGCAGATACATGCACACACACACACACACAAACACGCACAGGTAGTCGATAGCTTCCGCTATCTGGGCGACCAAGTTAGTAGTGGGGGTGGGTGCGCTGAAAGTGTAGCTGCTAGAATAAGAATAGCCTGGGCAAAGTTTAGAGAGCTCTTACCCCTGCTGGCGACAAAGGGACTCTCACTCAGAGTAAAAGGCAGACTGTATGACGCATGCGTACGAACAGCCATGCTACATGGCAGTGAAACATGGGCTGTAACTGCTGAGGACATACGTAAGCTCGCAAGGAATGAAGCCAGTATGCTCCGTTGGATGTGTAATGTCAATGTGAATACCCGTCAGAGTGTAAGTATCTTGAGAGAAAAGCTGAACATTAGAAGCATCAGTTGTGGTGTGCAAGGGAGACGATTGCGCTGGTATGGACATGTGGTGAGAATGGATGAGGATAGCTGCGTGAAAAAGTACCACACCCTAACAGTTGAGGGAACCCGTGGAAGAGGTAGGTTCAGGAAGACCTGGGCTGAGGTGGTAAGGCAAGACCTTCGTACATTGGGCCTCACCGAGGCGATGACTTCTGACCGAGACCTTTGGAAATGTGCTGTGCGTGAGAAGACCCGGCAAGCCAAGTAAGATCGTTGCCAGTGCCCCTGGACTGGCTCTTGTGCGGGTGGCACATGAGATGCACCATTTTGTGCGTGGCCGTTGCCAGTACCGCC
>NW_028315332.1:105000-163993 GCF_046866305.1 Octopus bimaculoides | reverse complement strand
GAGATTGAAACAAGACATTTACGGCCGTAAATAGACTACACCCAGCAGCACAGAAAGGAAAACCTATGTAGGTTAGGCGTAACGAAGAAGTCGAACCATTTCTCCTGCCAAACAATACTGATGTAAGATGGTCGAACCTTACATTATAACAAACACTAACCAAAACCTGTAATATATACCCTTTAATATATTAATTTTTTTTTAAGGTTCTGAAATGTTATTTACCTCATTTATAAATTAATTTAATTCTTCGATCTTCCTGGGCAAATATATCTAGCACATTTTCATAGAAATCTTCTCTTTTCATCAATTGTTGTAATAAATCTTTTTCAATTGACATTAGTGCTAACCCAGACAGTCTTCTTTCTCCTGTCGCATTTCTTTGGTATGTTTTGATTCTACTTAATGCAGAAAAGGATCGCTCTACAGAAGCAGTGGTAGACGGAATTGTCAAAATCAACTTGCACAGATTGAAGAGTTCTGCCATAGCTTCAACAAGGTCACTGCTGTAAATGCAACTCATTAAATGACTTAACTTCGCTTTTTAAAATCTTTCATTGAATACGTCACATTGAGCTCACTTTGTAATCGAATTACATCAAAAAATCTGCCATAAGTAATTTTTAAAGAATGTATAGAGTCCACAGGAAATTGTTTGCAATATTCATCAACTTTGTTGAAATTCAAAAGTTCCATGAATTTAAACTCTTCTAAGGATGAATATCGTGCTTTTATTTGGTCAACTACTGTACTGATAATTTAGTTACAATGCATTCTAATAATGTCGTTGAGGCTCAATAGATATATTTTTGGATCTCTGAATTCCGATTCCTGCATCGACTCCATATTTTCCCCCTAATATATCATAAAAGATTGAAAAATTATCAAGTTTGTTTTCGAGTACAGTTCTAGTTTTATCTATTTGCTCTTTACAATACACTATGTCATGACTTTTACTCTGGATATTAAATAAGACGTCAGTAAAAGAAAAAATGTCACTGAATACTTCTAACAAAAATAAGAAATCACTGGTTTGACAGACCAGTGAAGGTAGAAGCTGTATCTAGATGACTTTCCATTTTTTGTCATATTTACTGATTAAATATACGAATTCTTTAGTCACCCACCGTTTATAATTAATTGTTTTCTATCGAAGTCTCTTTTCGAAAAACTATTTCTCAAAATATCGTTTATAACACACATTTCACTCATTTGGAAAAAAGTAACACACATGTAAGCATCTGCGTATATTGTAAGTAAATTAAAAAAAAAAAAAACGGAAAATGACGTTAGTCAAATTAAATATTTTTGTTTTCAGAACACTCCAAAAATATAATAGTGCAAACAGATGTTTTGGATAAAAGATTCAAACTTACCGCCAGGCTGTTCCAAGAATTATGGCTAATTATAGCAGTTCTTGAGAACTGCTCTAGTTCCGGTCAGAACTAGCTAACAAAGAGATAGAGAGGTGGGGGCCATGCTATTATCAGAAAGCATTACTTCCTATGATAAATTTGTGGAATCACTGACAGAGAGAGGAAGGGGTACAAAATATATATGCTATCGGTCTTAGCATATCTCACTAAGAGAGAGAGAGAGAGAGACAGAGAGAGACAGAGAGAGAGAGAGATAGAGAGAGAGAGAGAGATAGAGAGAGAGAGAGGGGCGGGGAAGGAAGGAAGGACATACTAACATAGGGAGTTAAGTGTCTATAAGCTGGATTCTCATCGCATACCCTTCTCAAAGCTTTTACTAGTCACTGAGAGAGGGGAAGGGGAGATCGGTCTTAGCATATCTTTTGACAGGTCACTAAGAGAGAGAGAGAGAGAGAGAGAGGAGAAGGAAGGAAGGACAAACTAACATAGATAGGGAGTGTCTATATGCTGGATTCTCAAAGCTTTTACTAGTCACTGAGAGAGGGGAAGGGGAGACAGAATATTTCGAAAACTGGACGGATTATTTTTTGCAAAGTAACTATTTTATCTAATTTTCCGATTATATAACAGAGCATGCGGCGCATAGCTTGCATGGCTGAGACTGCACGCCACTGATATATATATATATGTAAGAACGACCGTGCGAACCAAAAGGAGAAATGGTGACGAATGGAAAACAGACTCCTTTTTAATCGCGTCACACGGTTGCACACAAAATATATCAAAATGATATGTTTATGTTATACTTCGATAACATAGGGAATTCGTAAATGCCAGTAAGATACAAGATAGGACACAACCGATAGAGATGAATAACAGTAAGATTTATTGTAACATTAAAATGTATGTCTGTGTGTGAGTATGAAAATATTAAGATTAATAACATACTGATTTGAAGCGAAGAATGTAAACATGATAAATGAAACATCATTACCCTGTGATATGTTAATATACTGATGTTAGCGCTAATCAATGGAAGAACGAAGTACAGGGTGTTTTGTTGAGAAATAATAATAATAATAATAACAATATACATGCTAATAAGGGGAAGGTCAGATATAAGGCAAAGCAACTAGTAGTACAAAGCAACTCAAGTAGCAATTACTGGGAAGGAAATTACTTAATCAACTATAGAAGGGGAAAAAAGACAAGTTACGGTGGATTTAGAAGTAGATATTATTCAGAGGACAAAAAAAAATTTTTTAATAATAAGAAGAAATCCCTAATTACCTCCCCCTATCTAGAACTCTTCTTTCTCAGACTGGAACGAACACGACACAATGAAGTAGAGAAATTTGAAAAGACAACACGAAACCGGTTATTTCTCAAAATACAATGTTTATATACCAAAAAGATTTTCTAACATTTTTCTAACATTTTTCTGACATAATTTAAATATATACTTTAACCATGCAACACAAGCCTTCCGTAGTTTTTCACTCTTATTATCTTTTATATATATATATATATATATATATATATATATATATATATATATATATATATATATATATAGTTCAAAAACACAATAACAAAAAAACAAAAAAACAACAAAGTGAGGACGTGATGTGGATAGTATTATTGGACGCTCAGGAAAGGAAAGAGAGAGTGTATGACGTTTCGGGCGTAGCCCTTCGTCGGAAAGATGGAAAGTTCGGAGAATGGAAGAACGGAGAAAGAGGAAAATGGTACCGATGCCCACGAGGTTACATGATGAAAAAAAAAAAAAAAAATATATATATATATATATATATATATATATATATATATATATATATATATATATATGCATATGTGTGTATGTGTATGTATATATATAGGTAATCTTCAAGTTTAGGGGGATAAAAAAATAAATAAAAATATTCAAGGGAAGTAACTGAACGTCTTACCAGTATTCTCCGTACATCTCTGTTTATAAATAAATCACACACGTGATTTGATTGACGTTAGGGTTAGGGTGTGATTTATTTTTAAACAGCTAGAAGAAAACGGATAATACTGGTAAGTCGTTCAGTTATTTCCCTTGAATATTTTTATTTATTTTTTTATCCCCCTAAACTTGAAGATTACCGTGTATATATATATATGTATATATATATATATATATATATATATATATATATATATATATACGTGTGTGTGTGTGTGTTTATGTATGTATGTATATATACAGGAATGTATGTATAGGTGTGCATATGTGTATATATGTGTATGTGTATGTGTGTGTATATATATATACATATCTGTATATATTTCTGCCTCATTCACCACTAGTTCTTTATTTTCCCCTTCTACAGTTAGCTAAATAAATTCTTCTTAGTAATGCCACACAGGTTCGTGCCTTCGGTGACTCCAACTAAGTATTTCCAATCTTCTTGTAAACGTGCACATTATTATCATTATTATTATCATTATTATTTCTCCACTAAATATCCTGTACCTTGTTTTACCATTAACTAACGTTAATATCCGTATAATAATATAATATTTTATTAGGTTATGATGTTTTATTTATGTTTATATTCACTTTCTTCACTTCATATAAAATATGTAATTAGTTTTTCCTTATATAGTAAATGTTTAATTTGATGAACTCCCTTAGTTCTCTCCCTTCCTTCATTTTCGATTTAGCAATTAGCTCACGAATTTTAAAATTTTTTAGTTTTTTAGTTTTCTGTACTGTGACATATTTGTCTTCCTCCCGCCATTTCAATCATTTAATTTAAACCTTTAGCATCAGGTTTACAACCCCCTCCCTTTATATCTCTATGTAAACAAGCGATCTTATTCCTAACGCCCATGGAATAATATTATTGATCCCTTTATATCTCTATGTAAACAAGCGTTCTAACGGTCACTTGGCCATGTAAAATCTTAGCTCGTAAGTTACCTCATCATTTCGCATTTGTCTTGCTTTTATATGTTGATTCCCTGAAGATGAATATATGTGGAATTCCAGCAGCTCTTTCTTCTTTGTAGAAGCGCTCTCATATATTTTGAAACATGTGTAGGAATTAAAGGAAATTTTATTTATATGCGTTTTGCTCCATTTATTGTTATTATATATATATATATATATATATATATATATATATATACTCTTACTCTTTACTTGTTCCAGTCATTTGATTCTGGCCATACTGGAGCACCGCCTTTAGTCGAGCAACTCGACCCCAGGATTTATTCTTTGTAAGCCTGGTACATTTTCGATCGGTCTCTTTTGCCGAACTGCTAAGTTACAGGGGCGTAAACACACCCGCATCAGACGTCAAGCGATGTTGGGGGGACAAATACATACATATACATATATACTGTGGTGTGATGGAGGAAAAAGAGAACAAGAAGCAAAAGGGAGAATGAAACACTGGGACCTTACCTTCGCAACCAGTTTCATCTTTTTTAACCACACAACCACATCCGTGTCACCGCAAAACGGTTTATTCACATCGTTAGAGATGCGGACTACACTCATAATTTTTTAACTTTTTTTTTTGTTATTTGCCGAAATAGCTTGTGGTGTGATGGAGAAAAAAGACAAGAAGAAGCAAAAGGGAAAATGAAACACTGGGACCTTACCTTGTCGACCGTGGCGGAGTGAACGATCGCTCCAGATCAAAACAAGTCTTCTACGTAAGCCGTCTATCTTCGAACTGACCCCATGTGCTCGCTGTCCACCGCGTGTGGCCGACTTTCGCCGGCCCTTCCGGCCTGTCTTCACTTCCGTTTGCTTCATCTGCGATCTCTCTCCACCAACAACACATAGCTCATCACAGCCCATTCACCACATATATGATGCCCAAGGTGCGACGCAGTGGGACTGAACCCGGAACCATGTGGTTAGTAAGCAAGCTACTTACTACACAGCCACTACTGCGCCTATATATATATATGTGGCTTGCTTGTTTGTTGTACCTGTTTATCATTTTGTCCATGTTCTTTTGCCACGTCATGTACCCAGTTATGTATCTATATGTACATGTAGATGAAGATATGTACATATATATGCATTTACTCATATATTGTTTGTATCACGACAGAACGCACACGTTAACCTTTATACAGTAAGTTTTAACTATTTTTCTAACGCGACTCTCTCTATCTCCCCCTCTCATTCTTCCCACTACTGTTCTTCGCCTCTACCTGTCACTACTATCTATCTCTCTCTCTATCTCTTGTTACTCGTCCTTCGCCTCTCACTGTTACTACTACTATCTCTCTCTGTCTCTACCTCTCGTTTCTCACTTTTATTCTACTTCCTCCCCTTCTTTTCCCTCTGCTACTCTTTCTCTTCACACAGCCTTGGTCACGTGTGTCCGGCTGCTATTTCTTTTCGTTCTTGGACTCCCCAAGATCGCACGTACTTCTTTGCCCCTCCAGTTCGTGCTTTACAGTGTTCAATATATACACACTTCACGTCTAGCTGTACAACCTTTTTGCTTGTTGTTTATTCACCGTTCGTTTTCCTGTCTTGTTTTCCGTCCGCCACTACCCTCCACGAAAATAATTTAATTTGTGTTCATGGGAAGAACCATTTCAGCGATGCCTACTGCCTTAATTCTTCGAAACGCCGGTGTTTTAATGGTGAAAGCTGATGAAGGAGATGTTTCTTTGTGGCTTGCTTGTTTGTTGTACCTGTTTATCATTTTGTCCATGTTCTTTTGTCACGTCATGTACCCAGTTATATATCTATATGTACATGTAGATGAAGGTATGTACATATATATGCATATACTCATATATTGTTATATATATATATATATATATATATATATATATATATATATATATATATATATATATATATATATATATATATACATATGTATATACATATAAACATATATATATATGTATATATACATATACACATACATATATATATAGACATATGCACCCAATATGTGCCAGAAAGAAAGGCCAGCAAACATGCCAATAGAATCCCCAGAGACAGGAAAATCCTTAGAGATAGTAGAAGAGATAGAGAGAGATTTCAAAATGCGGAGTAGATGAAACAGGGACAACTGAAGAAGGGATATATTCTTTATGTTGCATGTCTCGTTTCTCTGTTTGTTTTTTTCGTTTTTCGAAAAAAATTTCGTTTTCTATGTTTTCGTTTCTCATTGTGTTTAACGTTTTTTTGATGTCCTGTACTCATATATGCATGTGTATATACATATATATGTAGGAATGTATATATATGTATGTATATGCATATATTTATATATTATATGATCGAATGCTACGCATCCTTTTCCAAGTAAGTTTTGTCTATATATATGTGTGTATGTGTGTGTGTGTGTGTGTGTGTGTGTGTGTGTAACAGTTTTTGTGATTCTTTTGCTGCTTTTTAATAAAACATATTACTCTACCTCTGCTATTCAAGTACTATTTTTTCCACCTTGTTTCGCATTTATGTGCTTACTCTTTTGTATATATATATATATATATATATATATATATATATATATATATATATATATATATGTTACACGAGAGAGGAAAGGCAAACAATTAGTCAAGGCAAGACTAAAGCATTTGATTTCGTTTTACTTAGTCCCAAAATTTAGGTACATAACAAATGGTGAAATAATACAACACTTGTAACGATGGTCTCTGGCAGCTATTTCTGGGACATCCCAGCTATTGGATTGCGGTATTGAGTGAAGACTCTATAGGCTGAGTATCCCATCATCAGGGAGACACAGATTAGACTGTGGAAGAATGTTCCTCATTCATGATATTTGTTGTGGTTCGTTATGTCCATGAGAGCAGGAAGATCCAATTGAATCCCATTGGATCGGGTCTTCTTTCGATAGATCCATAATCAGAAAGAGTGGTTAAGTAGTCGAGCATGATGAGGAGAGGGCCAGAATTGCTATGCAGTACTCTATATTGGGGGGAAATGCGACTGGATGCCAGCAGAACGAGTGTTGTGTGTGGGTAGGTGGGTGTGTGATTGGATGGACGGATGGATTGACTGACTGACAGACAGAGGAGCCAGTGGAGGTGGCAGAATCGTTCTCACACATGAGAAAGTGCTTAATAGAATGTCGTCGGTGTTGAGATAGTGAGCTCAATTTCTGCCCAAGTCGATTTTGCCTTCCATTGTTGCAGGGTGGATAAATTAAATACCAATCAAGTGATCGATTAGCTACCTCGGTTATATTTTCAGGCCTTCTGCCAATAGACAAAGAATAATTACATATGTGTATGGTAGAAAGCAGAAGTCTCCGTAGGTACCCTGCGACCGAATGTCAATCGAGATGAAGATTCCAAGGAAGGTTTCTCATCCAAAATGCTGAGAAGAAAAACTAGAATAGGCAGACAGACAGACAGACAGCTAGCTAGATAGATAAATAGAGAAAGAGAGAGAGAGACCTGCGATTCAGATTTGGCTGCTATTTCTTACAGCAGGTCTATTGTCCATTAAACATTCATACATATTTTCTCTCTGACGAAATTCTGCTTTAAGCACCCCCATATAACCCCTTGTAACTTTTTGTTTCTTTGGATTATTCCCAAGATTTTCGCTAATTTGCCTCCTTCACACAAGAATTCATACGACTATAAAAATTCTGTTTCTTAATTCTTCCAGATTTAAAAAGATTTGGTTATAAAAGCTCAAGAAGAAGATTTAATATTCTTTTTTTTGAAATCACATTTTAAATTATGGACAGTTCAAAATTTGAGCTTAAATCCCAGCAATGGACCATTAAATGTGTTCATGAGGCGAAAGAGATGGAAAATGACAGACAGACAGATTACAGTAATTTGAGGCAGATTAAGCTACTATTTCTACAAGGTCAGGATTGCATCTTAAATTTCAATACTTGTTTGTATATGACTTTTAATTGGCATTTCATAAACGTAATTAAATAAAGGCTGGAAATGAAGACGGTGAGACAAACATACATAAAGTACGCTAAAAATAGCAGTTAAATTACATTTATAAAGCCCTTCAATGTAGCGTCCCCGGATGACCGCAGACCAATGAGTGAAACAAGTACGGATATATAATATAAACTGATGTGTGTATTTCTACTTGGTTGAGTCCTAGAATAGAAGCCTAAAATGTTCTCCTCATTCTACCTTGTTATACATACATCATAGATACATACATATATGACCACAAGCAGAAAGACGTCCACATGTTTTGTGGACAGAGAGGAAAAAAAACCCTCAGACAAAAGCCCCACGGTTATATTTTTTGGTTTTTTGTCGTTTTTAGAAACTTTGGTTGAATGTTTCGACCGGAGAATTTCTTTTTATTTTTATTTTACTCTTTGCAGTTACTAGACAGCGACCGGCCATGCTGGGGCACAGAATATTTTTGAAGCTTGATCAAAACCACTTCTGTAACATAATTAATTTTTGTTTGACTTTTTACTTGTTGCAGTCATTAGACTGCGGCCATACTGGGGCGCCACCTTAAGGTATTTTTAGTCACTTGCATCGACCCCAGAATTTTCTTGGATACCCTTTTTTTTTTAGATGATTTTCAACCAGCACCGGAAATTAAGGCTAGACGGTCTCTCTGCATGCTAGAAATAACAGCCAAATCTCTTAAATTAACCGCCCCACCTCTGGGAATATTATTTTATGGTGATTCTTTGTTTTGTTGTTATATTTTCTAAAAATCTTTTTACTCGATTCAGTTACTGGACTGCGGCCATGCTAGGGCACCACCTTAAAGAATTTCTAGTCGAATTTATCGACCCCAGAATCTTTTTTAGGTGAGTTTCAAACAGCACATTAAAGTTAAGCCTAGAAGGTCCTTCCACATGCTAGAAATAACAACAAAATCTAACAATTTTCTTTTTTATAATTTCACGTAAACAAAAACGGAAATCGCGGTTGTAAGAAATAACAGAACATGAGACCGTCTACTATTCAATGTACATATTGTCTGAATTCTAGCAAAAGGGAAAGCATTTACTTCAAGAAATGCGATGAGAAGTAAGTTTGAATGACTATATATACACAGATAGAATGAAAGTAAATATTACACATGTCTCTGACATGTTTTTTCTTCACGAAAACCAGAATTTGTCATTTTTATGGAGAAACACACATTTCCATATTTAGGGAAACGATAAGAAGTACTTTTGAATGACTAGCCTTCTGCTAGACCTTCAACGGCCTTAAAATGTTCAAAAGGTCAACTTATTCTCATTAATCCGAAAGTGCTGAGCGAAAAAAAGACTTTCAAAGTATATTTTAAAATGGTGATTTTTCTGCGACCAAAAATTCTTCAAGCTGGTGCCCCAGCATGGCCACAGTGTAACGACTGAAACAATTAAAATGATTTTTGGAAAATAAAAAAGACCGAAGGATTTATAAAAAAAAATTCAAGAGATTTGGCTGTTGTTTCTAGCATGTGGAGACACCTTCTAGGCTTAACTTCATGCGCTGGTTGAAAATCATTTAAAACAATTCTGGAGTTGTTACATTTAACTAAAAATTCTTCAAGGTGGTGCCCCAGCATGGCCGCAGTCTAATAACTGTAAAAGTAAAACGGGGAAAAAAATTCTGGGGTCAATACATTCAACAAAAATTCCTTCAAGGCGATGCCCAAGCATGGCCGCAGTCTAATGACTGAAACAAGAAAAAGGGGATCTAGTTTAAAACGGGGGCACCAGTTTTCATTTATGTTTTATGTAGTGTCTTTGGTACCGAAAGACTTTCAAACTTCGTATACTTATCTACTTTGTGTTATAGAACAGAAAAATATTTTTGTATTCGAATTTATTTCATGTAAAAAATTGTCTTATTTGGATAATTTCTACTAATCACTGACGTTTATTGAGTTGAAAACAGTTAGCGCTGTAACGGTGTATATCGTATTAATCCCCTAACCCTAACGAGACTGTTAACCCTAACCCTAACTCTAGAATCCGAACTCTAAAATTGTTACACACATAGATACGCACAGCGTAATTTATTATATAAACAATATATGTGTATAAATTACGATTAAACCGGATGAAATATGTCACAGGGAATAACATTTTTATGACCGCCCAGCAGTAACTCTATTCAGCTGAATAGACGTCAGTGATTGGTTGAAATTACAGAAATACGACAACTTTAACATGGAATAACTTGCGAATTCCTTTTTTTTTTGTTAAGAAGACTAAGAGTAAAAGATGCTTTATATGACACATTCTACCAGTGTCCCAAGTTTCAAAGTGTTTCGTTGGTGTTTCGTTAAGAAAATACTGGTGCCCCCGTTTTAAACTAGATCCGAAAGAGGTGATTAAAACTGAAAAATAATGGAAACATATAACCGTGGGGCTTTTGTCCACTTTCACGCTCTAACTATGGGGCTTTTGTCCACTTTCACACTTTGACTATTGGGCTTTTTTCCGTAGGGATTTCGTCCTAGGGGGCTTTTGCCTTACCCACATGTTTTGTATATGACCTGTGTACTTATGTCTGCACGTGTATGGATGCATGTATAAAACGCGTGTTATAATTCTGGGAGTTTGTTTCTGCTGGATTTGCATTCAAATCTATGACTAGGCAGAGGTAGAGAAGGGAAAATATTTATATTTATTTCTAAAAACTGAGTAGAAGGGTTGCCACACATTTACACATCTGCACAAATAGGACGGATGTCTCATTCTATAACTGTACTATGTGGGTTTGTGTCTTGAGGGTTCTGTGGTAGACTGGGAGGCTTAAACGCTCAAACGATTCACCCTTGTTGTACATAGCACTTCCATGAACAAGCAAACCCCAGACACTTATACGGAGTGGGGGGGGGGGTGTTGTTGTAGATAAAGATAGAGAAAGAGAGAGGGAGAGAAAGAAAATCACACACGCACGCGCATACACACACATACACATATATGCATATATATGTCGGGTGGACGTCCTGTGTCTAGTTCTGGAAATTATATTTTATAAATTGACAGACTACGCTGATGATCCTGCAGATAATTACTTATGTAAATATTAACAGGTGAAACCATGGTACGTAGGTTAATCGTCTTTTTTTTTATTATTTAGTATTTTTTCATTTGTCTTGCCCTTTTACAGTCTGTTGTGTCGCTAAATTTTTACTGAGAACATATTCTTTGTGGTTAGATGATTCAGCATCTATTTCTAGCATATAGGAGTCCACTTTTGCTGGTCATTCCTCTTATTTTTGTATGTAATATATATATATATATATATATATATATATATATATATGTATGTATATATATATATATATATATATGTATGTATATATATATATATATATATATAGGCGTACCTTTGATACCAGTACCTGACATGTCAAGAGTGCACGTGCGTTTGTTTACATCAATTCGGCATTTTCTCTAAGGGAAGAGCGAAAGAAGGGATGCAAACAGCAGGGAAAATGAAAAAATGCAAACATAAACACACACTCTCTCTCTCTCTATCTATCTATCTATCTTTTTCTATTTCTATCTCTTTCTATATATGCGTATATCCATATATATATGTGCATACCTACATCTATATGTATACATACAGGGCATCACAAAAAAACGTTAAACTATATATGTACATACACACACACATATATATATACATACATACACACCAAGCTTTATCTATATCATTACCTCTCTCCCTCTCTCTATATATATACATACATACATCTAGAAGATATATATATATATATATATATATATATATATATATATATATATATATATATGTATATGTATATATATATCTGCGATCCATGGGACGAGCCGTTTTAGCGATGCGTCCTGCCCAAGCTCGTCGAAACGCCGGTGTTAAAACGTGGGTGGCTGATGAAGGAGAATGTTCTCTATGTGGCTCGTGTGTTCTCGTCTACGTTTGTTTGCAATGTCCTGTACCCAGATATGCACCTATACATACAGGTGGATGTCGGTATGCACATACCTGTACGTATATATGCATATACTCATTTACTATTTGTTTTTATATATACATATATATATATATACATATATATATATATATATATATATATATATATATATATATATATATATATATATATATATATATATATATATATATATAACTGACATGTGTTTTTAAGGGAGGGAGAAAAAGATAGATAGATAGAGAGAGAGAGAGAGAGAGAGAGAGAGAGAGAGAGAGAGGGGGTGTTTATGTTTGCTTTTTTTCTTTTTCTCTGCTGTTTGCTGCTTAACAGAGCAAAGAAATCGCGCTCTCTATCTCTTTCGCGTCCTTTCCCTCTTCCCTTCTTTCCCTCTTCCCTTACGGAAAATGCCGAATCAATCGCTTGACAGTTTTCGGGCTAGTATCAAAAGATCGCCCTGAATGTTTATATGTGTGCAAGAAAGCTTTGTATAAGAATGTATAATTGTATGTATACGTCTGCAGGTATATATATATCTGAGTGTATACATAAATATGTATGCATATATAATAATCTGCTTTCCTGTGTATATAATTTTGTGTTATATATTTACGTCTCTATAATGTATCGGCAATCCTATAGAATAGAGTCGGAAATTATCCAATACATTAAATATTCTAATATCTTGTGATATTTCTTTTTTAAACTTAATCATATACATGTATAATTTATACATAAACATATATACACACATACATTTCTACACAACTTTATATACATCCTCTTTTAGAAATATTTCGGCATAACAACAGAATTGAGCCCCACTGACTTTGGGGCATAACTACAGATGTACACCCCCCCCCCCCCCGACAAGAAAATGGATACTTTTTAATGAAACTTCCACAACATTTTCCCCCTTCATAACTTTCATGAAAATGGCTATTTTTAATGAAATTTTATAGAAATAACTTTCAAATCAGGGGTTCTCAACCATTTCTTTATCTATGGACCCCTTTAATTACTATTTTACTCAGGTGAACCCCTGTTGCCATACAATGTTTAAAACTAGTTTAAAAGAAACTTCTTCCAAAATCCCTTGAACAATGTGAAATGTTAGAAAATGAAACCTAGCCATTCTTTGCAATACATCTAAAACAAAATGTTTTTAGGGGTCCTTAAAATACTATTGTGGGTCCCTATTTGCTATTTTTGTTACATGGACCCCTACAAATCTTATATGGACCCCTACAAATCTTATATGGACCCCCGTTGAGAACCACTGGTGTAGATTCTTTGGAATGAAGGGAGGCATCTTTTCACGAAAAATAGATTAAAATTTCCAAAATTTATGATTTTCTAAAATTCTTCCCCATCCCAGTCCGGACCGATTTCGACCCTTTTTTTTTTTGTTCGACGCACTTGAAACCCGTGAGAGAAACATTTTAGTTTAAAAATAAATGATGTAAATTTTAGTAAGGAAACCCCATGATTTTCACTAAGAAACAAAGACAAACTCGGATTTCTTTTTCTTAGAGAAAATCTTGTGGGTTTCCTTACCAAAATTTACCAAAAATTGTTAATAATTTCAGAGGAAAATGTGTGATTTGAGGGAGGTGTGACTGTTATTTCTAGCACATCCCAAGACCTCCCTCCTCGTTTCTCTCTCACTCTCAAATTTATTGATGCTTTTCAATATTTTTCTCACCCAGAAACACATTTTCTGGAATAATGATGCCAAAGTAACACACGCGTGGTCCATTGCTGAGATATAATAAGCTAAGACACACCAAAAAAATGGTAATTTAGATTTTTATTCGCATCCCAACCAAGCGAGGGCGTGTATGTGTGTCTAAGAAAGAAAAGAAAACCATTTTCTAAGAGAAAATGATGCTCTCAAAAGAAATCCTCTTTTACATAAACTCTTATTTAAATCATTTTGGATAAATCCCGGCAATAATCTTCTCAGGCTCTCCAATATTTTAGAATTATAAGAATCGGGGCCAGGAAGTGGGGCTAAAAATAATCATACATTTTAAAAATATCCTTTTTATTTTTTATAACATAAATGTGTTTCTGAGGGAAAATATTGGAAAAAAAACATCAAAAGATTATTTGAGAAAAAAAGAAGACAAGGAGGGTGGTGTGCTAGAAACAACAGCCAAATCTCCCTTAAATTACACACTTTTTCCTTGCTGCCTTACAAAACATGGTATATTTTACCAACAAATTTCTTTGTAATCATAATCTATACCATTTGAAAGTTATTTCTATGAAATTTCATTCAAAAATATCCATTTTCCTGAAATTTATGAGGGGTCAAAATGTCGGGGTGGTGTGAATCTTGTGAAACTCCTTTCCGCAACCCTTCAGAAAATGTTTTTCCAATAAATCCTTTACAAATACTCAATCTACACGATCTAAGCGATTATTCGTTGAAAGTTTCATTAAAAAATATCCATTTTCCCGCAAGTTATGAGGAAACAAAGTCGATGGGGGTATATATCTGTAGTTATGGCGAATTTGCTTCCTCACAACTTTCACAAAATTAAATATTTTTCAATGAAATTTTCTACAAATATGCTTCAGATGGTTTAGATTCCGATGAAATCGGAATTCATTGTGAAAACCGTTTGTCCCTGGGTGGGAAAAGCAGTTTTAGAAAATTCACAAAATTCGCCTTTTGTTATGAAAGAAAAAAAAAGGTTTTTCCAATAAATCCCCATATTAATCGGAATCTACACCATCTGAAGCATATTTGTAGGAAATTCCATGAAAAATATCCATTTTTCTGCCAGTTCTTAGGGAAGAAGCAATATACATCATAAACGAACATTTATACACATATATATTGATATATACCCACATGTACACACACGTCTTTGCTATGTTTTTTAAACACATAAAACTCATAGATGCATACTTTTATAATATATTACACTTAAACTGCCCCAGGACGATATTTTTAGAGTTGCTTCTGAAAGTGTCCTTCACTTTTTTTATGAAAAAGATACACATTTCAGAGTATTTGACTATTATTTCTAGCATAATGTTAGGCCATCTATAGGAGAATATTTGACATGGAAGCTTTGTAAATTATCCTTCGATTTTTATTTGTGATAAAACAAAAATGTGAAGGTTTTGGTGGCTGTTTCTAGCATGAAATGAGACCTTATAGAGGCAAATTTCACTTCTAAATGCTTCTTAACTGTCTTTCAATTTTTATATGAAATATGAAGTGAATTTGAAGTGACTTGGTTTCTATTTCTAGCATGGAAAATGACCAGCTATGGGAAAGCTTTTAATAAATGCTTCTTAAAGTGTCCTTCTATTTTGTATGAACCCCAACAGCAACAACAACAACAACAACCCTGCGAGGAGGAAAGGTAAGGTTTGTGCGTGTGTGCAGTTGAAAGGTGACTGCAACAACAACAACAATCTTATTATTAAACGTTAAAATCTGTCAGATGCAGACTGCACACACGCACACACAACGCTGATGGTGATGATGGTGGATGCAGCGGTGGTGGAGGTGGGAGTCAGCGGCGGTGGTGGTGGTGGCAGTCAGCGGTGGAGGTGGTGGTGGTGGCGGTTCTCGTCTGCTGCTGCTGATGTTTCTGTTGTTGCTTTCGGTCGTCTGCTTTTCAATGGAACATCAATGATATGAAAGTCACTGGTTTGCCACCAGACATACTTATACATACATACATATATATATGTGTACTAGCAGTATAACCCGACGTTGTCCGGCTGTGACTTATTACGCCCACACTTATGATGTAAATATGTTCGTAATTCAAACGACGATGAAATTAAAAGGGCAAGTTTGAAGGCTGTTTTGCGTAACATTATTAATCGTACGTAAGTTTCATCCGTGTAATTGGCTATACAAATGATATTTGCAAAACAACTTTTTGCGCTGCCCTGATTATACATAGCAGGGTAATCCCTTTTCGCAGGAGCTAGGACGGCAATTTCTGATGAAGCAATTGTTGGTGATCTGTTGCTACACATTTTTGCCAGAATTCTAACAGATTGGGCAGAAGATGTTGATGCACCATTTTGCATTATGTTCAAAGTAGCTTCTGAAATGTGGTGAATTGCTGCAGTCTGTTGCTGTCTTTTTAAACCGGTTGCTTTCTTTCCCCAGCAAGCTCTCTTCTTTGCAGGCATAATCTATGTATATACTAAACAGGACAACAAAAGTTATAATAGATGGCAGGGTCGGTAGTTTTCACATTTCGGTAATTTTGCGGATTAACATCCGCATGATTACTTAACCCTAACACTAACCCTAAACCATAACCTTAAACCCTAACCCTGACCCTAAAACTGTAACCGTAACACTTACCCTAACCCGGTAATCTTCAAGTTTAGGGAGTTAAAAAAAGAAAAGAAAAAATATTCAAGGGAAATAACTGAACGACTTACCAGTATTGTCCGTACTACTCTGAAATGTGTTTTCTTTTAGCTGTTTATAAATAAATCACACACGTGTTTTTTTGTTTTTTTTTTACACACGGGTTTTTTTTCTAAAACAGCATGAGACAGAAGGAGAGAACTTTGTCGATAGAAATGATAATGAAATTCAACAGATATTAGATATTTATTCAAGGGTCAGCATGCAGTTCTAGAAATTAACCTACTCAACATTATAAACGTCAGAAATTGCAGCCAAAAAATAAACGAATGTTTTTTTCTTTTGGGGTTGAATTCCGCCATAGAAATTCGTGTAGATAAGATGAAAATAAGGTAATCTTCAAGTTTAGAGAGTTTAAAAAAAGTAAATAAAAATATTCCGGTCTTCCACGAGGCATTTTCGATCTCTCAGTTAACTTCAATCAAATCACGTGTGTGATTTATTTATAAACACAGTATTACGGATAATACTGGTAAGACAGTAAGACGTTCAGTTACTTCACTTGATTTTTATTTACTTTTTTTTTATCCCTAAACTTGAAGACTACCCCCTAACCGTAACCCTAACACCCTAGTGAAAATCGTGCTAGTGTTAATCTGAAAAATTACCCACATTTGTAATGAAGTTCAGTGATTTTTCAATGTGTTATCCTGTCGGTCAAACTAAAGCGTGAATGTTCTGAGACGCCTTACGGGAGTTAAGAAACAAAAGGAAAATAGTGTAATAGATGCTTTTAAAAAGAAAAAAGGATTTTATCCCTTATATGTATACTGTTCAGTATCTATGCGTTGAATAAAATCTATCTTCCTACTTGTACTACCATACATTTCAGCGCTTCGAAAAACAAACTTGTTTGTTTACATACAGCGTAACTAAAAGCAAAGTTTAATCTATGACTTTGTATGCATAAGAGAAAGTAGGAGTTATCGTTCGTAAACGTTCATAAGAGAAGTAGGAGTTGAAAGGATTTGTAAAGTTCGTAGAAAGAGGAAATTTAGGTTTTATTAGAGCGGGGAAATGTTATTTTACGCAGTTTAATGGATTTTATTGGTAACTGTGATTGATTTTGACGGAAAAAATGACGCAGTTACCTAGGTTATGGTTGTAGTGAAACTACCTATCGTCATTAGATACAAAACTACTATTGCCATTACATACAATCTTCTCATTTAAATATAAATAAATGCGAGCGTAGTAGAGAACCCATTCCTTGTCCATCACGTGACTGATCATTATTCGAATCGGCAACTTCTTCGAACCGTTCCCGCCAGAACGCAAACTGACCAATCACGGCCCCTAATAGGGTCACGTGATAGAGTAAAATTCTGAAGCCTTCGGGAGCCCATAGTTTGTTATAAATAGCTTTAACTCATACCCAATAATTTGTCTCGGTCCAGTTTCTCTTTGAGAACTGTTCCGTGTACCACACGACAGCAGCAGCAGCCAGCGACCACTTCAGCAGCTTCGTCCAGCCACGATGACCTCCGCCGTCGCCACATCAGCAACAAGAGTCTACTACTACTATCCAGCATCATCATCATGACCAACACGATTCTACGAGCACCTACCAAGCAGCCTCTACGCTACCAGCGTCAACACGATTTACTATGTACACCACACCAAACTCCGCGGCACATCTCTCTCTTCGATTCTGTTAGGTGACTCAGCTTCACCACGGTAAATAAACAGACAAGAGTTCTTAAACAGACAAGAAATTCTCAGCCAGCGATGAACATCTGTATAACAAGAATCACGGCCCGGCATCGATGCCACGACATCACAACTAGTGATCAGCACTGCCACACTCAGCCTCTCCTCACTTTCACATACAGAACTTTTCCTATAGTGTACTAACGAACTGGTATAATTGCTCACGTGTCATTTACTGACTCTTTCTATCTGCTGTAATAACTCACACATGTATCACTCACATACACACTTTTCTTTGTACGACGGCCTGTCTTTGATTATGTTCTTATATGTCGCATTCACACTCTCACACAGACATACATCTTTAACACTACAATAAATATCTCTGTTATTCATCTAATACGGTTGTGGTCTTTCATTACGGGTCATCTATGTTATCGTCGTATAACATATCATCTATATCATCCATTGATATATATTGTATGTTCGACTGTGTGACTCGTTTAAATAAAAGGAGTCCTCTGTTCTTCCATTCGTCACCATATCTCCTTTTATGAGTTCGCACGGT
The DNA here is from genome assembly GCF_046866305.1 of Octopus bimaculoides. Taxonomy (NCBI): domain Eukaryota; kingdom Metazoa; phylum Mollusca; class Cephalopoda; order Octopoda; family Octopodidae; genus Octopus; species Octopus bimaculoides. The sequence continues at coordinate 145,070 of NW_028315332.1, read as the reverse complement.
CGTACCTAACATGGTATTTAGAATATTAATTCCAATTGTTTCATTGAAGAAATTTGGAATTGTGTAAATGTATGAATCGGATACACATACACACACACTCACAAACTCAGCTATATATATATATATATCGATAATACATACACAAACATGGATATTTAAACATTACACGCACACACACACACACATATATATATATATATATATATATATACGTATATATATATATATATATATATATATATATATATATATATATATATATATATATATATATATATACGTATATATATATATATATATATATATATATATATATATATATACACATTTTATTTAAAACTGCAAAATTATCTCAGAACTGTTAAACATTTTTTTTTACTTGTTTTAGTGATTTGAATGCTGCCATGCTGGAGTACCTCTTTATGCATATACATTCAAAAGTATTTACACACACAAAGAGTGTGTGTTGAGGAATGTTATAACACTGATTGTTAGTGTGTAGAATGCAATGTATGCAATGCAGGTTCGATTCCCAGGTGAACCCATTTACAATAATAATAATAAGAAGAAGAAAGAGTAAGATTGAAGTTTAATATTTCTGGAAATATTTATTTGTCATAATAAAAAAAAGCAAAAGATTGAAGTCCAGGTATAATTCCAAAAACCATCAAAGAATTTTCTGAAATATCAAAACCAAGAACTTCACAGACTTCATTTTCATCTCCTCTGAGGAGTAAATATTTTGAATTATTTTCAGATATCAGGATTTCCTCATCTTCAGATGTTTCCCCTTCAATATGTCCAGGTATTTCGTAAATATTGTTTCTTCTATCTGTTATATAAACACATTCACCAATTATGGTTAAATGAAGTCTTGGAATATAATGTTCCAGAAAAGAAGACATCCTGTCTTCTATTGTTATCCTCCTCACCAACGAATTTTTCCTGAACCATTCCACAAAACACCAACCATCCCAAACATTCTGCCTTCCAAACTCCCCCTTCTCCATCTCCCTCCTCACAACAACAACATCACCAAAAGATGTGACTCCCACATCCACCACCCCTTCATCACCCTCAAATCTTCCCTTTTACCTCATCTCCCCACGACACACTTCATCTTTACATTTCCCAACTTTGATATCAACCACATCCACATCATAAGAGTCAAAGATGTCGCTGTCTTTGCAATAATAGTAATACTTGTTGTTGTACCTTCTTCTTTGGTATTCCTTGTGTCTCTCTTCTTGAGTCATGTCTCTAATATAATGACCACCACACACGAGTTGATTGTCATTGTATTTATAAATCCTTTTGTAGTATTTCTCAGTTCTGATGGTTTTTAAACAACAGAGATCCCTGTTGAAGACCCTCATTTCCTTCCCAAAGGCGACAATGAAACATTTATCTGTCCACCGACAAATGTCCAGTGGTTCTTCTTCTTGTTGTTCATGTTGAAGTATGTCCACTGTTGTTGTTGTTGTTCTGATTAATGTGACACTTTCTCGAAATATCAACACACTCACATTCTCATCTAACTTAATTAGTTTTCTGTTCCGGTCCCTAATGTCCCTAAAATCAAAATAAACAGGTTCCTCGAATGTAGGAATGGAAAAAGGGACCATTGCTGTTCTATATGGAAGTCTCCTCACTGATATTTCATCAATTCCTGAATTATTATTCTCCGCTATGTAATTACTACATCTCACCTTTAATCTACCTTTACTAATTATTTCACCTGATTTACCTCTTCTTCCTCCATCTCCATCTCCTCCAATGTATTTCAATTTATTAATTGATTCATTACTGAATATTTCCTTGTTCGTTTCAGATGTAATGGAAGGGAAACAAAGACCAGAATCAAGATTTAATAACGACACAGATTCCAGAACCTTCACTTGGTCCCCATCAATTTTTATGCAATGACATTCAATCAATTCAATATGTTGACACCAGTAAATACCCCCCACATTTCTCCATATTACACCATAAGGGATAACACTTGTCCAAGCTTTAGATTTCTGCAAATTTTTTCCATTCAGTTGAAATATTTCTTTTCTTTTAGGAACTGTGGCCATTATGTGTTTTCCTTGTGTAAAACACACACCACCAACTAAACTTGCCACATTTCTGTGACATAGCAGCTCCCCGTATCTATCAAATATTTTAACATTTCCATTATTGGCTTTTTCACACACAACTGTCTTTCCTTCATCAGAAATATCAAAATCTTTTACTTGAACAGGAAATTCGTCTGTTTGTAAACGAGCAACTAGGAAGCTTTCTCGATTCACCATAAACAACCCTTCAACATACAATTCATTCATTCTCCTCTCGGGGCTTCCAACAAACCTTGGTCCTTTACAGTCTATACTGGAGAATTCTAATTTATCTTTATAGATTCTTCTATTTAAAAATATTCTCTTGTATTCCCCATTCTGGGTCAAACACAAAATGTTTTTATATTCAGATGAACCTAAATATTTCTCCCATCCACCCTGAATGTACAAAAAACTGTCATCAATTGTCATCCTGAAGACACTAAGATAACACTTCATGTAATGTCTGACTGAATGCAAATATTGACTATCACTGTTGAAGAAAATGATGAATCTTCTGTTTAAGACAATGATGACATCTTCAGCAGTAACTTTAATATCCTGGATGTAATCATAATTTCCATATTCATTTCTCCTTATTAATGGTTCAGGTATGTCTATTTGTTTTATTTCCTTCACATTCGAATGTATTTCATCAATATCAACAAAATAGAAATGACATACATCTTCCCTTTTACTAAAAACCAGTTGATTGTTTGATAAAGAAGCCAGACATTCATATTTATTTCTCGTTTGGTAAATTACCAACGACAATGGAAATTCCACTTTTAATGTCAACAGTTGGTATTTCTTATTATGAAAACAATCCCAATTCGTAATGACCAGTGTGTTTGACTGCCATCGACACATTTTAATATTCTGATAAACATTGAATTTGATTGAATCCAAAAGTTGACCATCCAATGTGAATATCTTAATGTTTCCATTCTTCTCGTTCCATCCTGCAATCAGATTATTTTCAGTTATAACCAAATGTTCAATCCTCACTCGTTTTTTGTCCCCCAATTGTTGAGGGAGAGGAATACATCTGCCTTTATCAGAAACTGTCAGATCCTGTAGATATAAAGAAGAAGACAACATTTCACTGAGAGAAATGTTTCTGGAAAATACACCTACCAGGTCGATATAATAATTAAGTTGATTATTTGTAACGAGATCATTAACCAACAAATTATGATCATTTATAGCAAACATACGGCTGCTGTCTACAAGACACACAAACATTTGGTCAATTGATCCACCGTAGAGATTGAGGGGACGTTTCACTTGGGACATTAAAACACTGGGAACCATCTGACAACTGCCATGACCACCACCACCTATTCTAGTATTGTACAGAAATGCTTTTCCCTTAGTAACAATTAATAGCTTTTCTGTTTTCTTGTCTATTGATAATGATTTCACAAAACAAGGGATATTAATTGTCTTAATTGTTTCAACTTGATTATAATAATTGATGGCTAAAATATCTAAATGTGATGGTTTATCACAATAACAAACAATTTCACATTCACCCATCTTACACACCCGTACATAAGGCTGCCTTAATGATACACTTCTCACTGTCTTTGATAGGTTTCCAATGACCCTTAATTGTTTCTGTAGGGGTAATGTGACACCTATTTGATTAGAATCCCATCGACATATATCTGTAGCTGTAGACGGCAGAGATAATCTCGACACAATGTCTCCTTCATTAGAAATGTATAACAAGCAATCATGGTTGATGTCGGACACCACCAACTGTCCATTCTCCAGATTACATATTTCGCCAATGACAAGTTTTTTGTCATTCTCCTTTTCTTTGAGTCGTAGATTTAGATTTCTGATATAAGGATTTTTCAGGTGTAAACAACAGCCAGACGGCCGGTCCTGATACTTGTAAAGAAGGACCCTGTTGAGTTGAGTGTCTGGTAGATAAACAGTCCCTTGGAAAACAGCAATGTGAGGGTGAACAGAGAAAGGCAGTTGCCACTGCCATTTCATTTCTCCATATATATCATAACATATCAGAATAGAGTGTCTCTTGAAGAGGACATAAAAATAAACATTATCAGAGTAGATGTGATGAGGGTAGCCATAGAATGGAAGGTATTTTTGAAAAAGTTCTTCACCACATGTGGAATAGAATACCATTTTATTTTTGCTTCCATCTACGACTACAAAATTAATTGGAGTTGCAGCAATGGTGACATTAGAATGTTCCAAAGAAATTCTTTCTGTAATGTCAACTTTATCTTCGTTGATCAATAAGATATGGATCTCATTTTTGTTTTGAGTGGTGGTCACAGCTAAACAGTTATTTGATACAATATGACATATTTTCATGTAATCAGTTTGGACCTTTATTAAAGGGCCTTTTCTTAGTTCAGGACAGGTGATATACTGAAATCCTTTCATTTCACGATAAAATACCAAGAATCTGTTTGTGTTTATTCTACAAGAGAAAGAAGGAAGCTCAAGGAAAACTAAATTATTTTGGTTAATTATTTCCCCATCATCAGTGAATAATTTAGCTTTCTTGTTTCTGTAAATTATAAATATAGAAGATGTAGACATAGGTAGAATATTTGTAATGTTGTCGCAATCCTCAATATGAATATAGTCTTTCAAACTGGGGGTATGTAGCAGGTGGTTGTGTGACAGTTTGGGTCAAAAGTCTTTGTTTATTTGAATGGCATGTGGTTTGCCAAAATAATCTGTTACCAAAATGGTATCTTTACCAACAGAAATAGAGCGGCATTTCCTGCCAATGTCCCTCTTTGTCACACCACCTTTAGCTGAAATCCTGTAAATAATTTGTCCCTGGAGGACATAGAAATAGCTTTGGTACAGAGAGTTTTTACTTGGGAAGTGCAGAGAATGGGTCTCTACCACCCATAACTGTTGGCCATCCATATTGTAACAGGTTACTCTGTTAATACTGGAAAATGTAATTAAAAGTATATTGTGGACCCCTACAGCAATATCTGTAGGTGCTTCTTTGGTAATGAATTGGTGCTTAATTCTATTCTCCTCCCAATCAATTTGGTAAACAGTCTTACCAAACATTTCTACACCTATAAGTGTAGAATCTTCCAAGTAACTCACCATATACAACTCCAACTGTATCTTTTTAATATTGAAAGTTGTGGGGCTGATAATGAGAATCATTTCTCGGAAGGGGAGAGTCGCTAGAACCATGTCTTGACCGATTCTGGTGAAACTGGTGACAGAAGATGGACAATGGACATCATTTCTGTCACCATTTCTTGTCACACAACATATTGTCATACAATGGTGGGAATATGTTAGTATTCCCTCTTTTATGATGACAATATTGGGCAAAGAGGCCGAAATTTTGTGGTTATTTTTGGTGTCTGAATGGTCTTCCATCTGTATGGATTGCTGGTGACATAAATGTCAAAGAGTCTTTGTTGAAACCATTTGAGATCCTGCTCAATAGAAATATTCTGTTCTTTAGTATATTTCAGCAAAATTTCAAGTCCCTCTTTGACCTTTTCTAAAATACAATTGGCACTTAATCCCAGACTTTCAAAATAGTTCCTCTCCTTAACTAAATGCTCCATAAACATCATGCAGCAATCATATTGCAGACGAATCCTCTGTATTTTAGCAACTATTTGTTTTTCAGTTTCTTTTCTGCTTTCTTTGTCTCCATGTGTGGTGAGTCTTGCATCAGATATGGCCTTCACTGCTGATTCTCCCTCTGAACTACTAACACTACAATATCCTTCGGGAACTCCTTCTTCATCCCTTTTTGTTGTTGAGTCCCTTAAAGCCCTTTTCTGAGGGGTAGGTTTTGTTTGGTCTTCCATAGTGAATCTGTAATGAAATATAAGGAAAACATTTAGCTTTGTGAAAATATTAAAGTTTCAGGGAGATGATGTTTACTTCATTATTTGAAAATCACAAACAAAACATTTATGTATTTCTGTCAGCAAATTAATCTTGTCTAATCAATATTTAAACAACATTCAGTTGTAATAATAATGATTAGAATTAAACAACTTATTACAATCTATTTTAAGATGTATTAATAAGTTTCATTAATTACATGGAGTCTAAATATTAGCAATAATTATATTCACTGGAAATGATATTTGCTCTCAACATCACAAAGTAATAATCACGTGTGGTTTAGATTTATTTAATGACTAGCAGAGGCACCCGGCGTTGCTCAGGAATGAAATTGTTGCTTATATACTTAAAGAAAAAAAGGCAAAATATGCTGTATAGAAATTTGAGAGGACATTCTGTAGATGGACTCTCAGATGAATGATGGCTGGGCGCCTCTCATGAATGGGGAAAATTGAAGATGTGCCAAAAAGCCTCATTGGTACTTGGAAACTTTTACGAAAATTAAAATGGGGATTAAATGAAAAAAATGATTTACGTGAATATCCTCACAAGAGTAATTGAAATAAATGGCGATTGTGGAACCCCGCGCGCGCGCATGCATACACACGTGTGTCTTTGTAAATATGTTTGTATACATTTATGTATGTGTGTGTTTGTAAGAGGCAGAGTGTGAGTGAGAGAGAGAGGTTTGTTGTCATGTATACGTACATGCATAAATATACATACATCTTTGGATGTATGAATATGACAACACAGCCCTTGACTCACTCACACTCTGTCTCTTACAAACACGCACGCGCGCGCATACACACGTGTGTCTTTGTAAATATGTTTGTATACATTTATGTATGTGTGTGTTTGTAAGAGACAGAGTGTGAGTGAGTCAAGGGGTGTGTGCGCGTGTGTATGTGTGTGAGACAGAGTGAGAGAGCAGTGTGTATGTAGTATTTACTCTCTCTCTCTCATACACACTCACACACAAAATAGAGAGTGAAGCTTTTTGTTTTTGTTACGTCAATACTGGAAGTTGACATTGAGGAACCTTTTTAAAGAAGTGAATCTTAAATATAAAGCAATATTATTTATTTTTAATTAAAAAAATCAAATGAAGAGCCTAACATTTATCCGAGGTCAAATTATTCATGCATCACAAGTATGGAAGCATTTGGTGAAGTCGATTTCACGTGAAAAGCGATTACACACACATCTGTGTTTTATATATAGTATAGATATAGATAATTAGTCAGAAAGATTCCCCTGCTCCAAAAGTACTCAATAACGAGAAAATTAACTTTAATTGATATACATGCTATATTATGTCCCAACACACACCAATCATGTTCAAATTTCGTTAACACAGAACAATTAGGAAAACATAGACTTTATGTTTCATAGACATTTGTCAGACACAAGACAGACTGAACATTTTGCTAGTTAGATGGAATATAAGTATTACTAATGATTATATGTACTGGAAATGATGGGACCGTCATGGTTGGCTTGGTTTCCATCATATTTACCTGGATTAACAGATATCAATAAAGCTGGAGATGAAACTGGTTCTTAACCTGACAAATGCTGTAAATCTCTCAACATTCCAATATAATCCACACAATTATCATAGACAACATTGATTAACTTGGAAAGCTTATCAAAAGATGGGCTTCCATATAATCACACTGATACACAGCATGTTGAGAGGATCGTTATTATTTGTTCCTGATTGAGATAATAAAGATTGGTTAATGAATAAGCTTAATTAACGAAAGGTAGGTTCATCTAAATTATATTCAATATAAGGGACAGTGTTTGGGTAGCAATGAGAAAGATGTGTTTGTATGAAAAAGGGGTTTGGCAGGGGAAGTGTGTTTTGTTTTGTGTTAGGTGAGGAGATATAACTTGGTGTAGTTTATTATGAAGTATTGGGGGTTTAATGAGGTGGATTAGGAAATATTGGTGGGGTGTTTAATGACATTCTGGTGACTCATCATCATCAGAATGATCCTCCACCTCCTCTTTGGTCTATAAAATAATGACTGTTACTGTATTGACCCCAGGAGGAATGGAAAGTAAAAGTGACCTTCTTCAGGATGTCAGCTCTTTGCATATACATGGAATAAACAAGAACATATTTTTGGAAAAAGCTGGATAAGGCTATGTTGTTGTTATTGGTGTTGTTGACAACAAAGTTTATAAAGAGTAAACCAGATAATTGCAAATATTTCAACTGTAAAATTAAATTGGAATTAATACAAAAACTCATAATAATTATATAAGACTTTAATCTAATTGTATATCATCATCATCATCGTTTAACGTCCGCTTTCCATGCTAGCATGGGTTGGACGATTTGACTGAGGACTGGTGAAACCAGATGGCTACACCAGGCTCCAATCTGATTTGGCAGAGTTTCTACAGCTGGATGCCCTTCCTAACGCCAACCACTCAGAGAGTGTAGTGGATGCTTTTACGTGTCACCCGCACGAAGGCCAGTCAGGCGGTACTGGCAACGGCCACGCTCAAAATGGTGTATTTTATGTGCCACCTGCACAAGAGCCGATCGGGTATGAAATACAAAATATGTATATATGTATCCATGCAAAATAAGAGAAAGCAAAAGGTGGAAACTTTCAGATGATGAATTTTTTAAGCATGAACATATTAGATATTTATATTAACAGATTCAACTTACACAGAGTACAAACAACAGAGAAAATTAAAGCAGTGGAAGAAAGGTGTTATAAGTTCAACAACTGATGGACTACATTTACCTACCAACATTATTATGGATCTCCAAACCCCCAGAAACAGCTGTTGGACTTATAATTGCCTTTCTCTCTCTCTCCCCACCCCTATACACATATACACACACACGATACACCTCTTACAGTTACTTTCAGCTAGCAGTGTTAGGATCAGGAAAGAAAAATGCACAAAAAGTTATTTGGCAAGAAAGGGTAGGAATAAAACAGTATAATACATAATGAAAAAAAGGATGTATAAAATAATTTGATGAAACAGCACATTATTTCATACTATGTACTTGGATTTCATCTCTAGATTACATTGTTTCAGAAACCAGTCAATACACATGCATACATATATATGAATGAATGTGTATAATATATATACAAGGATGCACATATGTATATTTATACATCCGTATGTATGATCATCATTTTACCCCCACTTTCCATGCTGGAATGGGTTGGATGGTTCAAAGAGTATGTTGCCTGAAGTTACATTTTCTGATTTTATTTCTACAGCTGGATGCTCTTCCTGACACCAACCACTGCACAAAGTGCACTGGGTGCAACTTATGGCACCATCACTGGAGACAATTGCCATGTCCTTGACAAAACTAAAAGTTCCCCTCAATCTCTGGGCTTCACATATACCTTGGGATGAGGGTAATAAATATATGGAAAGGAGTGTTTGAGTGTTGGGGAGAGACTCAGGTAGGTCCAGTAACATCCCTAGTTTCATTGGAAGAATGGCGAAGAGAAGAGATTTACAATAAGATAGTAGAGTAAAAAGAAGAGAGAGTGATTGAGAGATGAAAGATAGGGGTATGGCAGTAGGGACACAGATGACAGTGAAATGGGTGATATGAAGGATGTGTGATATTGGAAGTGATTGATAGGGATATGATAAATGTGAGAGGGTAGTAAAAGGGCTGAAGGTGTAGACTATATATATATATAGGTGTAAATGGAGAAAAATAAAACTTCAAATGTGAGTATATGTGTAATGTATTTTTTGTTAATATTTAGCAGAACTAACAGAGTGACTCAAGATCTGAGAGTTTCATGTGTTGACACTCATCAAACTAGTTCTTTGGAGGTCTGGGAATATACCTCAAAAGAACCAGCTTTATAAATGCCAATAAATGAAACTTTCGGCTCTTGGGTCACTTTGTTACTTCTGCTAAATATTAATATATATATATATATATATATATATAGACACATACACACATACACACACAGATATGTGTGTTAGTTATATGAATGTACCTTCACATAATCATGTATAAATGTTTGTGTATGTATATATGTATGTTTATAGATATGAATTAATGAATGACAAAGGAATATGAGTTATGTAATCACTTCCATTAGCTTCCATCTGTTTCTGCTACCGGAAGCAGTGAACTCGAGCTGAGTGTGTGTGTGTAGGTGTCTGTGCATTTGTTTATGTTTGCAATCTATTTTAAGTTGCTCCAAGCAGTCACATCTGTCAACCAATCATCCCCACCTTGGAAGACATGGGAAATAAGAACTTTTGTTCTTGCAAAAATGGTTTTGTATCAGCACTAGGAAGGCTGTCTGTCTGTAAAACAATGTTACAATAATATATTCATCTAACCCATGCTAGCATACAAAATCAGATGTACAATCAAACATAAGTAAACCCATGTTTATACATTCATACACACACACACACGTGTGTGTATGTGCATTTGGTGTTAGGAAGATTATCCAGCTGTAGAAATCTTGCCAAATCTTTCATTGGAGCTCACCAATCTCCTCTGGCTCACTGCTTCCTCTTCAACTGTCCTACCCATGCCAGTTAGGGAAAATGGATGTCAAAACCTTTATAATACATCAGATGATGTATTTTCTTTTTTGTATTTTCCCTCTCATAATTTTGTTTTGTTCCTTGCCAGGTTCTTGTGAGTCCCACTCAGTCAAGTCTATGACTACACTCGATTAGTTTCACCAATCCTCACCTGGTTTCAAGCAAGAGAATATTTCACCAAGTTCTTCAAACATGAACAGCACAATGGTTGGATATGTTTTCTGGTGGAACACTGCAAACAAGTGACACTGTTTGTGTGACGTGACATTTGTTTATAATTAGCATCTGATGTCAAGACAAGGGTACATGAGTCAAAACTACCATAATAAACAGATTGTACTGAACGTGAGGGAATACAACTCGAAGCAAGCCTCTCAAAATCAGCTGCATATCATATGATTTCATAATTAGTGCACAAAATGCACTTTTTACTCGTCAGTGCAAGCATACCATGTTTGGTACAGTGTGTTTATTATGGTAGTTTTGACTTTAAGAGTCCCTCCATCATGAAGCATTTATGTATAGTAATGCTCTTAATATAAATAAGAGTAAAACAGTATATATATATATATATATATATATATATATATATACTTTCCATCATTTAATCATGCTATAAATGTGTTAGTACTTATTGCTTAATTAAAATATCAACTTCATTTCCTAACCTAGCTGATCCGCAAATAGTTAAGATATGTACCGGACTTAAAAAGAAATACTGGTGCTCATATGATCAGTTAAATGCATGAAGGCAATGCTCCAGCATGGCCATGGTTCAATAAATAAAGGAGTAAAACACATCAGCCACACATTACATACATAACTTGAAATCTCTCCACCACCATGACCACCACCATCTAATCTGTTAACCTGTCTCTATAAATGTCACACCCCCTCTTCAATTATTATTCATGTCTTTCTCATCCACAAATCTACACTTTGAAAGAAAAAACACTATTCTATTTCTCAACCAAGCTAATACCACAGAAATCTCCAAGAATATTTCTAAATTTACCAAATTATAACAGATTATTCCTTCAAATACAATATTTAAATGTAATTTATAAAAATATATTAAAAATATAATCTTTTAAAATTTAATAGGATGTTAAACTTTTGTAATGTCAGAATACAATTTATAAAGTTGGTGGAAGACAACTGGAGGTTTCAATGGGATAACCTGCTGAGAGCCACCGACCAGACCTGTGGCTGGTGTAAAGTCCCCTCTCGACCCAAAGTAACGTGGTGGTGGAAGAATGTGGTTGACAGGGCTATTAGACAAAAGAAACAGATTTGGAAGGACTGGAAGAACGGAGGTAGCAGGGAATTGTATCAGACTGCTAGAAGGGAAGCTAGGAGACAGGTTTATTTAGCCAGAGGGGAAGCAGATAAGAAAAAGATTTGCCAATGTTCTGTGCCGTGAGGACCAAAGACTTGAAGTATTTTGTGTTGCAAGACAGTGTGTGGGAGAGAATCGTGATGTCGTGGGAGAGAAATGTTTTCGCATGGATGATGGTACACTTGCACTAAACGAAGCTGCAAAGAAAGAGGTTTGGAGACGCCACTACGAAAGATTGCTCAATAAAGAGAATGAATGGGAGAAAGAGAGTCTGCCGAATATCGACCCAACAGAGGGACCAGCTATCCGAATTGACAGTACCATGGTAGATAAAGCGATTAAGAGTATGAAGACATGGAAGGCCCTCGGCCCATCAGGAATCACTGCAGAGATGCTCAAAATATCTGGCAGTGTCGGCTATAGCCTAGTCACCCGTATTGCTAACCAGGTGATACACGAAGGAGTCATACCCAATGACTGGTGTAGCAGCACCATAGTCAACTGCTACAAAGGTAAAAGTGACGTTTTAGATACAAATAATTACAGAGGTATCAAGCTGTTAGATCAGGTAATGAAAGTCACAGAGAGGGTCATAGCCCAACTAATTAGGGAGCGAATAAATTTAGATGAGATGCAGTTTGGGTTCGTGCCAGGTAAAAGCACCACTCATGCGATATTTCTGGTAAGACAGCTGTAGGAGAAATACCTAGCCAAGGATAAACCTCTGTTCCTGGCTTTTGTTGACATGGAGAAAGCCTTTGACAGGGTCCCCCGCTCCCTTATCTGGTGGTCAATGAGGAAACTAAGGATAGAAGAATGGTTAGTAAGAGCTGTGCGAGCCATGTACAGAGACGCTGTCAGTAAGGTGAGGGTTGGCAATGAGTACAGTGAAGAATTCCAGGTAGAGATAGGGGTCCACCAAGGTTCTGTCCTCAGCCCCCTCCGATTTATCATAGTCCTCCAGGCGATAACAGAGGAATTCAAGACAGGATGCCTCTGGGAGCTCCTTTATGCTGATGACCTTGCACTAATTGCTGAGTCACTATCAGAACTAGAGAAGTTTCAGGTGTGGAAGGAGGGACTAGAATCAAAGGGCCTTAGAATCAACCTAGCTAGAACCAATGTCTTAATAAGTAGGAAGGTAGACAAAACACAAACCCCTTCAGGTAGATGGCCCTGCTCGATCTGTAGAAACGGTGTAGGTAGAAACTCTATAAGATGTACCCAGTGCAAGCTATGGACACATAAGAGGTGCAGCAATATGAAAGGCAGGTTAACTAGGAAGTTAGTTTTTGTATGTGGCAGATGTTCAGGTGCAATAAACACTGAAAATGTTCAGAAACCAACTTCTGTCACATCCCTAACCCTAACCCTTACCTCTGCTGGCGACAAAGGGCCTCTCACTCAGAGTAAAAGGCAGACTGTATGACGCATGTGTACGAACAGCCATGCTACATGGCAGTGAAACATGGGCCGTGACTGCTGTGGACATGCGTAAGCTCGCAAGGAATGAAGCCAGTATGCTCCGATGGATGAGTAATGTCAGTGTGCATACCCAACAGAGTGTAATTATCTTGAGAGAAAAGTTGAACCTAAGAAGCATCAGTTGTGGTGTGCAAGAGAGACGATTGCGCTGGTATGGACATGTGGCGAGAATGGATGAGGATAGCTGTGTGAAAAAGTACCACACCCTAGCAGTTGAGGGAACCCATTGAAGAGGCAGGCTCAGGAAGACCTGGGATGAGGTGGTGAAGCACAACCTCCGAACATTAGGCCTCACCGAGGCAATGACTTGTGACCGAGACCTTTGGAAATATGATGTCCGTGAGAAGACCCGGCTAGCCAAGTGAGACCAAAATCCAAGGCCTTTGCCAGAGATGTAGCCAGCCCACTTACGCATAACATTCCTTCTTTGGATACTAAACTCCACTTGCGAAGACCTGTTGGGTCAAGCAAAATCGTGATGGCACCTGTACCAGTGGAGCACTAAGAGCACCGTCTGAGTGTGATCGTTGCCAGAGCACCAGCTGTCTGGCTTCCGTGCCAGTGACACGTAAATAGCACCATTTGAGCGTGATCATTACCAACGTCGCCTTCCTGGCACTTGTGCCGGTGGCACGTGAAAAGACATTCGAGCGAGTTCATTGCTAATACCGCTGGACTGGCTCCTGTGCAGGTGGCACGTAAAGTACACCGTTGTCAGTACCGCCTGACTAGCCTTCGTGCCAGTAGCATGTAAAAGCACCCACTACACTCTTAGAGTGGTTGGTGTTAGGAAGGGCATCCAGCTGTAGAAATTCTGCCAAATCAGATTGGAGCCTGGTGTAGCCACCTGGTCCAACAGTCCTCAGTCAAATCGTCCGACCCATGCTAGCATGCAAAGCGGACGTTAAACGACCATGATGATGATGATGATTTTTATAAACAGAATATTTGAAATGTAACAAATATATTTGTTTAAAATATTATTAAAATTATGGTTTCTGTTGTTGATGTTTAACTGAAAGTTAATTCTTAGCTAGCAACCCTATGGTCAGACATTCTAGCCATGACCCCACCCATAAGTTGTTATTATCTGACATGTGTTTAGGGGCATTTTTGGGACTTTGGTATTAGTTTTGTAATAGAGTTTATAATAATTGTAGACAATGTGAAATAATTCTCAGAAGCCATCCATCTGATAAATAATATTGAAGATGGTGAGAAAACATATTTAATGCATTGCACATTAAAATGTTGATGTAGGATAAAGATGTGCTGAGAGAAAATATATGTTGTCACCAAATTGTTTAATATTTAAACAATTCTTCTTGTTTGCTTCAAGATATAAAATAGAAATAAAATCACCAGAACAATTATATTTATGTACAAAGTTTGATATGAAAATCAAAATCAGTTTTAAAATTTTCATTGATTGAAAGAAGAAAAAGATCAATTAGTATAGTCGTTAGAACGTATGGACTTAATACCTTGTGGTGTTTATATGAACTCTTTGTCTGCTGAGTTCAAATCATGCTGAGATTCATTTTGATTTTTATTATGCAAGGGTCAATAATTAAAATGCCAGTCTGAGGTGGTGGTCACATGGAATTATATATTTGACAAGATTTCTTGTAGTATTTAACCCTTTTGTTTCTGGATTTATTTTGAGATGTTCTGTGTTTCTTTCAATTACTTTAGATATAACAAAGAATTTAGTAAAATAACTTTGTTATCATTAAGCTAGAGCTAGGAACATAAATTGTCACTAAGGTTTGGTGGAAGATTTTAATTCAAAACTTGTTAAAGCAAGACATTTGTACTACAGAGTCAGTTTCAGCTGGGTTGGTTACGAAAAGGTGAGTTCAAATCCTTTTGTTGCCTCCCTGGGTTACAGACTTAATCTATCACCTTTTTCAACACCATCACCTGGCCCTTTTAACAGAGGATTTCTCTGTTGTATGTATTCATGTTAGGTCTCTTGTTTTGAGAAAGTCTCTCTTCCATTCACCACTCTTGAAGACCCTGGAAATATAAAGGGCCATCGGCAAGGCCCTTCTCCCTTGACTAAACTTTGGAAACATTAAATTTACAAAAAACAAACAATTTAACAACCATAAAATTGATTTACAAATTTTAAATTTCACTTGAGAATTAGAAATCAATTGGAAATTACTTAAAATGCTGTATCCTTAGATGAACATATCCATTCCCTTAATTTCCAACAAATAGTCGTGATATTGTTATAAGCAAACTATACTTTATATCATATTCTGGAAATGAAATGTTTGAACAGTTTCTAGTCTGTAAAATACTGCCTGAAAATAAACAATTTTCAATATAACAGCAAAACTAAGGTTTGAAATAGTTGTAATGAATATTTCACACTGTAAATGTGTTAGTAAGTTGTTAATGAAGATAATTATCACAAAAGTACTTACTAGAGTCAATAACTGTGTTTGAATTTCAACCTCAAGTGTTTTGTCTCTGTGAGTTCAGTTGAAAGAACGGGCAAAAAATGTGATAATCTCTGCCGATGAGGCTTATTTATAGATAGCTGGAAGAAGTGGGCGTTAACGTCTCGTGTGTGTGTAGTGTGAAATTTGCAGACAATTTGTTATGCATTTGATCACGTAGACCAATGATAAAGCCTAGACACGTCCTGCATGTGTGTCTGTATATTATGTCTATATATATATACATATATATATATATATATATACTCGTATATATGGATGTGTGTGCTAGGTTCCCACTTCAGGGAAAAAGAGAAAAATACTCGCAAACACACACACACGTATATAAATGTACATACATGTAAGCTCGCAAGGAATGAAGCCAGTATGCTCCGTTGGATGTGTAATGTCAATGTGAATACCCGTCAGAGTGTAAGTATCTTGAGAGAAAAGCTGAACATTAGAAGCATCAGTTGTGGCGTGCAAGAGAGACGATTGCGCTGGTATGGACATGTGGTGAGAATGGAGGAGGATAGCTGCGTGAAAAAGTGCCACACCCTAACAGTTGAGGGAACCCGTGGAAGAGGTAGGCCCAGGAAGACCTGGGCTGAGGTGGTGAGGCAAGACCTTCGTACATTGGGCCTCACCGAGGCGATGACTACGGACCGAGACCTTTGGAAATGGGCTGTGCGTGAGAAGACCCGGCAAGCCAAGTAAGATCGTTGCCAGTGCCCCTGGACTGGTTCTTGTGCGGGTGGCACATGAGATGCACCATTTTGAGCGTGGCCGTTGCCAGTACCGCCTGACTGGCTCCTGTAGGATTTTCGAGCGAGATCGTTGCCAGTGCCCCTGGACTGGCTTGTGCGGGTGGCACATAAAAGACACCATTTCGAGCGTGGCCGTTTTCGTGCGGGTGACACGTAAAAGCACCCACTACACTCTCTGAGTGGTTGGCGTTAGGAAGGGCATCCAGCTGTAGAAACTCTGCCAAATCAGACTGGAGCCTGGTGTTGCCATCCGGTTTCACCAGTCCTCAGTCAAATCGTCCAACCCATGCTAGCATGGAAAGCGGACGTTAAACGATGATGATGATGATGATGATGTATTTATGTGTGCATAGATAGATGCATATTTACATATAGATATAAATATAATACATACAAATGTATATAATATATTTAGTGTTTGTGTATTGTATTTGCCTCCAGTCCAGTGATTAATTAACAGTATTACTAATTACAACATACAGAGCAAATAAACTGAGAAACTATATATATATATGTATATATATATACGATGGGCTTCTTTCAGTTTTCATCTACCAAATCCACACACAAGGCTTTGGTCAGCCCGAAGACACTTACCCAAGGTGCCAAGCAGTGGGACTGAACCCACAACCATGCAGTTGGGAAGCAAGCTTCATACTACAAAGGCACTCCTGCCTCTGTATATACATACATACAAAACTATATATGCAGACGTGTGTGTGTGTGTGTGCATACTTACACATACATAGACAGTCACACATGCATGTACAGAAGAGCATTGTGGTTTGCTAAAAGCCTTGTCATTGGAGACTGACAGCTTCTTACAATGTAGAAAGGGAAAAGTCATCTTTTTTTATATTTCGGGAAATATATAAATGTTACTTAACTGACCCTTTCCACATGGGAAGGGGCTCTCCATCTTCATCATTTTCTTATTTTCATATGTGTGTGAGTGTGTTCAGCTACAGTCATACATCATCATCATCACTGCACATATTCGTTTTGTCTGCTTGTATGGATTGCAAGGTCAGTGGTTCTCGCCCAGATGGGTCTCAGGATGTCATTTAGCCTTTAATATTTATTTTGGGTTTCGTTTCTATGGTGTGTTGTCCTTCTTAACATCAACCGTCTCAGAGAGTGTCCTCGGTGCCTTCTTGTTCTGGAACCAGCCCAGGAGGGGATTAGGAACGGGAGAGAGAGAGAGAGAGAGATAGAAGGCATCTCAATAAATGATGAGAGTGACTGATTGATGTCAATATCAAATAGACATTGGTGGGGGGTGTATGGGGTACATGTACATCTGATGAGCTCCCTTCTATGTGGACCCCAAATAGTACCAGAAGACTAATGTGCGTGAGAGGGTGTAGGGTGGGGGTTGATATAGGTCTCTTGGCTCTCTTGTTGCAATGGAATCGATGTAGAGGGAGCCACCGGTAAGACCCACTGCTATTGTTAGTCACATGAATACGAGAGAAGGGGAAAGAGGAGAGAGTGATTGGAAGGGGAGTGATAGGTGGTGGGTAGTTGTCCACTGAATGCAAACATACATATATATATATATATATATATATATATATATATATATATATATGTATACACACACATATATATATTTATATCTTTTATCTTTAACTTGTATTAGTCATTAGACTGCGCCCTTGCTGGGGCACCACCTTGAAGCAATTTAGATGAATAAATTGACCTCATTTTTTTAAAGCCTGATATTCATTTTATTAATCTTTTTTGATGAACCACCGGGCTACAGGAATGTAAACACACTAACACCAGTTGTCAAGCGATTGTAGGGAAGAAACACACACAGAGATCTACACACACACACACATATATATATATATATATATACATACAATGGGCTTCTTTCAGTTTCCATATACCAAATCCTCTCACAAGACTTCAGTGGGCATGAGGCTGTAGTTAAAGACACTTGCCCAAGATGGTACACTGTGGGACTGAATCCAGAACCATGTGGTTGGGAAGCAAATTTCTTACCACCAACACCTAAATACACACACACACTCATATATATATATATATATATATATATATATATATATATATATATATATATATATATATATAGCTGTATCATCCTCTGGCGTTGTTTTGGCCAACATTGGTGGCATGGGTAGTGAAGGCTGGTATGCATGGGCAACTGCTGGCCTTCCATAAACAACCTTGACTGGACTTTGGCCTCAGAGGGAAACTTTCTAGTGAAATCCCTTGGTCATTCATGACCGAATGCTTATATATATATATGTGTATATATATATATGTGAGTGTGTATATATATATATATGTGTGTATATGTATGTATGTATATAGTTCCCAATGAACCTACCACTAGGCAAGAAACACAGATGAGGGCAATGGCACTGAATTCCCTCTTCCACCAAATATCACAGCTTAGTGAAGGAGTAGCAAGTAGATGGTGGTGGCCAAGCATGGCTGCAGTCCTTGCACTGAAACTTAGAAAAACAAAATGTACGTAGATGCAGGTGTAGCTTGCTTTCCAACCACATGGTCCCAGGTTCAGTTGCACCTTCAGCAAGTGTCTTCTACTTTCACCTTGAGCCGACCAAAGCCTTGGGAGTGGATTTGGTAGACAGAAACTGAAAGAATCCCGTCGTATATTGATATATATGTGTGTGTGTGTGTGTGTATACGTTTGTGTGTCTGTTTGTAACCCCACCATCACTTGACAACAAATGTTGGTTTGTGTACGTCCCCGTAACTTAGTGGTTTGACAAAAGACACCGATAGAATAAGTACTAGGCTTGAAAAGAATAAATCTTGGGGTTGATTTCTTTGACTAAAGGCAGTGCTCCATCATGGCCGCAGTCAAATAACCGAAACAAATTTTTAAAATGTTTGTGTGTGTGTGTGTGTGTGTGTGTGTGTGTGTGTGTGTGTGTGTGTGTGCATGCACTTCTGAACTGCTTAGTTACGGTGCAGTACATAACAGAAAGAAGACTTAAACAAAAATATACCCAGTTGTGAGGAAGACAGGGAAAAGAAAAGCTTGGAAGGAAGGAAGGAGGAGGAGGAGGAGGAGGAGGAGGAGGGTGGCAGAAAGCAAACAGGGAATGAAAGAAGAAGACTAATGCAAGCCACAACACAGGAATTTATGAGAGGGCAGCCATGGGAAATGCTTTATGCTGATGACCTCAACCGGATTTAGGAGTGTAGAGAACTGGGATTAGGTAAATAATCCCAGGAACTCATTTATAACTATAATGGGTTGTCAAGAGAACTAAGCACACATACACTTATGTTTTTCTGAGTTTCTATGTGTATTAATAAATATATCTTTGTTGATATATACACTATACACACATATATGTGTGTGTGTATATATATGTGTATATCCTGTATAGCTTTCAGACATTTGACTGTGGCCATGCTGGTGCACTGCTTTTAGTTAAACAAATCGACCCCAGGATTTATTTTTTTCAAGCCTAGTACTTATTCTATTGGTGTCTTTTGCCAAACCACTATGTTATGGGGACATAAACACACCAACATCGGTTGTCAAGCAATGCCAGGGACACACACACATATATATGATAGGCTTCTTTCAGTTTCCATCTACATAATCCATTCACAAGGCTTTGGTAATCCTGAGGCTATAGTAGACGACACGTGCCCAAGATGCCACGCAGTGAGACTGAACCCGGAACCATATGGTTGGTAAGCAAGCTACTTACAACACAGCTGCTCCTGCACCTACACACACACACACACACACACACATATATATATGTATGTATATATATATATATATATATATATATATATATATATATATATATATATATATATATACATACATATATATTATATATACATATATATATACTATAAATAGATACATATACATTACATATACATATATATATAATATATACATATATATATTATATATATATATGTACATATATATATATACATGTATATGTATAGATATGTACATATAAATATATACATATATTAATATATATATATATATATATATATATATATATATATATATATATATATATATATATACATGTATATATATAGATATGTTATATATATGTGTATATATAATATACATATATATATATAAATATGTATATACTCTTTACTCTTTTATTCTTTTACTTGTTTCAGTCATTTGACTGCGGCCATGTTGGAGCACCGCCTTTAGTCGAGCAAATCGACCCCAGGACTTATTCTTTGGATGCCTAGTACTTATTGTATCTGTCTCTTTTGCCGAACTGCTAAGTTACGGGGACCTAAACACACCAGCATCATTTGTGAAGCGATATTTGGGAGGGACAAACACAGACACAAAAACATATACACACACATACATATACATATATGCATATATAAAATAAATATGTATGTAAATGATGTGAAATATGGGAAATGGGAAGGAACTTGACAAAATCATTGTTCTTTTCCATATGTATGGATGTATGTCCAAATATGGATCTGCATGGACACACATGTCTATATAGATATCATCATCATCATTGTTTAACATCTACTTTCATGCTAGCATGGATTGGATTGTGGAAGGTTTCACCAGTCTCCAGTCTGATTTGGAAAGGTTTCTACAACTGGATGCTCTTCCTAACACCAACCATTTCAAGAGCGTAGTGGGTGCTTTTTATGTGCGAATCAGGTGGCACTGGCATCAGCCACAACTACGATCCCATCTGGCTTGCAGAGTCTTCTCAAGAACGGCATATCCCCAAAGGTCTGTGATGGGAACAGTTTTAATACCAAAAGTCAATCTTTATATCCAACTTAACATGGATGTCTTGTTAGATCACCGAATACTGCGTTATGAACCTCGACAGAACCTCTCATATATGCGCTTGGTGCATGAAAACATACACGTAAATGGTAGCAGACAAGAACCATCTGCCATAGGCACCAGAACACCTATATCCTCTCATTTCATTCGACTAGAAATCATCAGCAGGAGGAGTTTGGTCACCACAGACCATCACTAAAAATTTAATGTTAATAAACCTGATGGCTATTTGCAACATCAGTGTCTGAAACGATGTTGATGTTCTATATATCGTAGCAGCGAGATTTGACTGTTGGCATACAGTGACCGGATGCCTCCCACTGATGAGTTCCTGTAGGAGGAAATCTCTAGTCTTTCCCTTCCCGAGCATCTAGTAACACTATCCGTATCACGTCCTCATGTTGTTGTTTTTTGTTATTGTTTTTGTCTTTTTTTTTGACGGGCAACAAACAAAGATACAAGCACAAATATATATATATATTATATATATATATATATATATATATATATATATATATATATATATATATATATATATAGTAGAAATATGTTAAAAAAACTAAATAGAGACTACACATGGAAATGTAAGGGGAAAGTAAACAGAAAAATAAGAGAAAATGCACATTGGAAATCAAAAAGAAGGTAAGGCTTTTTATGAAAAGTAACGATAGATATATACAATTAGATGAACTGAGGTAGGAATAAAGGTAAAAAAAGTCATTATTGTGAGTTGTTAAAGAGATTTACAAGCATACTGGTTTCGTAGTATTACTAGTCATTGCTTTAGCACACTGACTGACCAGGCTGTCAGGTGTCACTTTGATTCCACTGGCCACAGAATTTCATGTATTCCATTCTTGATCTCACCCTCCAACTCCATTGTGGTCTCATTGTTCTCTTTATTTCCTCAATCCAGCTGATTGGAGGCCTTACGAGTGGTCATTTCTGCTCACCAGGTTACAACCACCCGACATCTGCATGAACCAACGTTTATTGCTCCAACATGCGACATTTCTGGCCCCTCTGAGTTTGTTCAAACGTTATGCGCCAATGACCTCCTCCAATCCAATCCTTTCCCTGACCTGCAGATGTAATCTCTCTAAGAGATTCTCCAAACAGGAGGTTCGTGAATAGCTACCCAATGATTTGCACACCACTGTTCTAGTCAGTGTCTCTGACAACAATTTCAAGATATACTATGAATTGAAATTACCTTGGTAGATAAAGCAATTAAGGGTATCAAGACAGAGAAAGCCCCCTGCTCATCAGGAATCACTGCAGAGATGCTTAAAATACCTGGCAGTGTTGACTATAGTCTAGTCACCCGTATTGTTAACCAGGTGATACATAAAGGAGTTATATCTAATGACTGGTGTAGCAGCACCATAGTCAACTACTGCAAAGGTAAAGGTGATGCTTTAGATACAAATAATTACAGAGGTATCAAGTTGTTGGATCAGGTAATAAAGGTCACGTAGAGGGCTGTAGCCCAACTAATTAGGGAGAGAGTTCGTTTAGATGAGATACAGTTTGGGTTTATGCCAGGGAAAAGCACTACTAATGCTATATTTCTGGTAAGATAGCTGCAGGAGAAATATCTAGTCAAAGATAAACCTCTGTACCTAGCTTTCATTGACATGGTGAAAGCCTCTGACAGGGTACCCCGGTCCCTTATCTGGTGGTCAATGTGGAAACTAGGGATAGATGAGTGGTTAGTGAGAGCTGTACAAGCCATGTACAGGGATATTGTCAGTAAAGTGAGGGTTGGCAACGAGTACAGTGAAGAATTCCAGGTAGGGGTAGAGGTCTACCAAAGATCAGTCCTCATCCCCCGCTTATTCATCACAGTCCTCCCAGCAATAACAGAAGAATTCAAGACAGGATGCCCCTGGGAGCTTCTCATTGATGATGGCTTTGCTCTAAGAGCTGAGTGACTATCAGAACTAGAGGAGTTTTAGATGTGTAAGTAAGGTCTCGAATCAAAGGGCCTTAGAGTTAATCTAGCAAAAACCAAAGTCTTAGTAAGTAGGAAGGCAGACAAATCAGAAATTCCTTCAGGTAGATGGGCCTGCTCGATCTGTAGAAAACATGCAGGTAGAAACTCCATAAGATGTACCCAGTGTAAGAGGTGTAGCAATATGAAAGGAAGGCTAACTGAGAAGATAGTTTTTGTGTGTGGTAAATGCTCAGGAGCAATAAACACTGAAAATGTGTAGAAAACAGCTTCTGTCACATGACAGGGGGAAAAACTAGATGTAGCCAATAGCTTCTGTTACCTAGGTAACCAAGTCAGTAGCAGGGGTGGATGCTTAGCGAACGTAACTGCTAGAATAAGAATAGCCTGGGCAAAGTTCAGAGAGTTCCTACTTCTGTTGGTGACAAAGGGCCTCTCACTCAGAGTGAAAGGTAGACTGTATGATGTATGTGTGTGAACAACCATGCTACATGGCAGTGAAACATGGGCCATGACTGCTGAGGGCATGTGTAAGCTTGCAACAAATAAAGCTAGTATGCTCCGGTGAATGTGTAATGTTAGTGTACATACATGACAGAGTGTAAGCACCCTGAGAGAAAAGATGGACATAAGAAGCATCAGATGTGGTGTGCAAGAGAGATAACTGCATTGGTATGGTCATGTGCTACATGTTGATGAGGACAGCTGGGTGAAAATGTGTCACACTCTATCAGTAGAGGGAACCTGTGGAAGAAGGAGACCCAAGAAGACCTGGCATGAGGTGGCGAAGCACGAACTTCGAACATTGGGCCTCACTGAGGTGATGATGAGGGACTGAGACCTTTGGAGATATGCTGTGCTTGAGAAGACCCGGCAAGCCAAGAGAGACTGTAACCGTAATCTATGCCAGTGCAGCATAACCGGCCCCTTTAAGTGCACCCTTGAAGCATTGGAAGCTTGGAGAAGACAGTAGAATTGACACGAAGCACACCCTCTCTTGGACACAAGACCACTATATCACATCACGCTTTGAAGGCTATGCATTTGACATCCAGGAAGAAGAAATTACCACAAAGTACCTGGTGAACAAGAGAGACAGTGACGCTCTTATAATCCCAAGCTGCAACCGCATGTGTAGGCTATGTCATGTTTCTGTGGAAGACATCACGCATGTGATTAGCAGCTGTCCTAAAATGCCGCTAAAACAATTTACAATGCCATCTGCAATAAAGACTGTCCTAAAATAAACTTTGAAAATCCCTGTTATGGAATGTATTCATAAACACCATCTCAAGGAATACTCATGGAATATTCCAATCAAAATTTCTGTCAAATATAAACATAACAGAAGGGCAAAGGTATGTACCGTCATGGAGTTTAGCTGCCCTGTAGATATAAATATCTCTTTGAAAATCAAAGAAAAAGAGGATATCTATGGACAACTGCTTCGAAACCTCCAGCTTCTATATCCAGACTATGAATTCATATACCAATAATAATTGGAACACTAGGTTTTCTTAGTAAATGCTTAAAGGAGAATCTGGATAAACTGGGATTTTCAGAAAGAGAAATTGACCGACTAATTTGTACATTACAATTGCAATCTGTGAGTGGAACAGTAAAAATATGCAAGGCCTTTTGAAGTTCCAAATGTGAATTTGTCTATGTTAACTACATCTCAAAGATGGAGCCTTGTATCTTTGTTGGAAACCGGCCCCCCATCCTCAATGGAAGATTTATAATAATTCTAAAAATACAAGAGACATACATATTATGCTAATATTGGTGCCAAGCAGTGTTTAGGCATAAGCGAGCATTACTTTAACTAAAATATGTTTGTGACACATTTTCATATATTCAAATGGGAAGCAAATTTCTTACTATATAGCCACAGCTGGAACCAGACCAGCATTGATCTAGCAGACAATGCATCCCAACCATGACCATCTAGTTGACATATATATATATTCTGAAATAAACTATCTACTGTGCTTTATCATTTGTGTGATTAGGGAAAAATTGGCTGCTATTTCTTGTAGACCATGTGAACTTGTACATACACTTGTACATTCCTGTTGCACTGCAGAGCTGAATTTAGAGTGACTCAGCCAGGGTATGCAACATCGTGGGGGGCACTGGCCCCCTTGTCAGTACTTGCAAAAGAAATAATAGCAATAAGGTCATTGCAAAGAAGATATTTCCATATTTGAAGTGGTATTTAAAGTTGGGTGCTTAAAATGCCGAGGTATCAAATACATATAAATAAATGGAAACTCTGTGTGGACTTGTGTGCATGTGTGGGTGTGCTTGTGTGCATTTATGTATCCGTGTATGAATATCCATGAATGTGTGTGTGTGTGTATCCTGTTCGGCTGAGAAGAAAAGTCTTTGGTCAACATTGTAAATTTAATCTGCTAAAAGCGAGAGAGATAACAGCAGGAGTGGCTGTGTGAAAAGTAGCTTGCTTACCGACCACATAGTTCTGGGTTCAGTCCCAATGTGTGGCAGCTTGGGCAAGTGTCTTCTACTATGGCCTCGGGCCGACCAAAGACTTGTGAGTAGATTTGGTAGACGGAAACTGAAAGAAGCCCGTCGTGTATATATATATATATATATATATATATATACATATATATATTTATATATGTATGTATGTATGTATATATGTATATATATATATGTGTATGTATGTATGTCTGTTTGTGTGTTTGTCCCCCCAACATTGCTTGACAACCAATGCTGGTGTTTTTACGTTCTTGTAACTTAGCGGTTCGGCGGCAAAAGGGGTCAATAGAATAAGTATGAGACTTACGAAAAATAAGTCCTGGGGTCGATTTGCTCGACTAAAGGTGGTGCACCTGACTGGTCGCAGTGAAATGACTGAAACAAAAGAATAAAAGAATAAAAGAATATATATATATATATATATATATATATATATATATGTATGAATATGGCTCCGGGTTCAGTCCCACTGTATGGCACCTTGAGCAAGTATCTTCTGCTGTAGCCTCGGCTGTTCAAAGCCTTGTGAATGGAAACTGAAAGGCCGTTGTATATATGTACACGCACACACACACGCATATGTGTATTTGTGTGTCTATATTTCCCCCCACCCCACAAACATCGCTTGACAACCGATACTGGTGTGTGTACGTCCCTGTAACTTAGTACTAGGCTTACAAAGAATAAGCCCTGAACTCAATTTCCTCTATTAAAGATGGTGCTCCAGCATGGCTGCAGTCAAATGACTGAAACAAGTAAAAGAATATAAGAATATATATAAAGAAATGAAATTAGAGTTATGATAATATCTTTACTCGACAGCTGTTTCGGGAAGGCAGGAGTTATGTAATATTCAAAATTTTCAGGTGGTATATATGAAACATGATGAGTAAGCAACTGGTGACTATCTCAATGAGGCTAAAACAGTAAATCTGACTCCCTTCTTCAAATGGAGATTGGCAAAAGCAAAGCCTTTTTGTATATATTTGTTGTGAATTATGAATAATCTGCTACTCCTGGCTTCTTCATACAACTGCTGAGTGAACACATAACTGAACTACTTTTATATTTTCCCTTTATTTTTACTGTAGTATATATTGTACCTCATTCATCTGTGGCATACAAACATTTACAAGATTGAGGTGCCCCACTAACTCCAAAACATCTCATTCTCTGTTTTCACTGATGTCACCCTACCACCAAATCATCTCCTTTACCATCAAAGAATTCATTTTCCCCTCATTTTTACCCCCACCACTTCCAACTTCATTGTCTGTACTCCATGCACCCCTACCATTTACCTCCATTTAGTAAAACCTACAGACTCAACACCCTCCCGTTTCTACCTGCAGCTGAATCCCTAAATACCTCGACTGTGTCCTCCCATCTGTAGTGTCTTCACTCCACTCACACATACATGACACCTACCATGCTTTTCACTTGGTCCCTCCAGACTTCTTTTCACTCTTCACATTAAATCCTTATACACTATTAACCCTCACAATGAAGGCCTCCTTGCATTAAAATACTTTCTCGATGTTTGTCCTGATCCTCAACTTCACACCTCAAGTCTCTGCATTGCTGAAAATGTCCTCTCCCTAAATTGCTTCTTGTTTGC
Source organism: Octopus bimaculoides (assembly GCF_046866305.1). NCBI lineage: Eukaryota > Metazoa > Mollusca > Cephalopoda > Octopoda > Octopodidae > Octopus > Octopus bimaculoides. Next base: position 117,562 of record NW_028315332.1, on the reverse strand, counting down.
ATGTGAACTTTACCATCATGTCTTGGGAGTGGCCATTGGAATGAGAATGGCTCCCTATATTGAGGCCCAAATATTCTCTCAGTTTACTGGTCCCACTTCTGAGCTATATAGTCGTTACATTGACGACTGCATTAGTACGGCCTCCCACTCCCGCGAACATCCTCACACCTCTCTCTTTTCCATCCAATCCTCCATCCCACCCTCAAATTCTCTTGTTCTATCTCCAAATTTTTCGATTTTTCTGGTACCATCCACCACACCACTTTTACCCCCTCCATCCACAAAAAACCCCTCTGATTCACATTCTTCTCTCCCCCACCCCACACACACCAAACTGTCCATCCCTTACTCTTATTTCTTCCGGCTGCATCGGCTCTCTAGTAACGACCATCACTTCAAGACAATACCAACTCATGGCTCCCCACTTCACCCAACAAAGAAACCCACTTCGCCTTTCTCCAAACCATCTTCACGGTTGGCTGTTTCCAGGCTCTCTCTTCACATCCGTTTCACCCTTACTTGCTTCCTTTTCTAGCTCACCCTTACCCCCTCCAGTGCATCATTCCACATGTTACCCCTCCATAATCTACATGGCTTTCTGGTCCGTAGCTTCTTCCCCATACTTGGCTCTTTCCTTTACTCTCTCACATGTTGTCACTCCTGACCCAACCTCTCCAACATCACTATTCCACCACGGGCCCTTCTCACATCACCGATTCATTCACCCCCAGCGATTTACTGTACTCTCTGTCATTCCCTGTACCTTGATCAAACTGGCCGCTGCTCAGCCCACCAGTTCGCTGAACATCTCCAGGACATTAGACTCGGCAATGGTGCCCCAGTGTTGCATTATTCCCGCTTGACCAGTCATTCCCTTCTGCATCTCTCTATGTTCAGACCCTGCCGTACCAAGAGGCCACCTGGGCTCCCACCTCCATCGAGAGCAAACTTTTATTTTCGCTCTCCATTCCTCAGTCCCCCAGGGTTTCAATTCTCCATCCCCTACAACACACACCAACATCAACTAGCTTCACACACACGTACATGCGACCTTACACACACATCGGCAGAAGCACAGAATATTCACAAACATATCAACTGCACAGAGAAAACACTTTATCTAACAACATACGCACACCAACTGAAAACAAGGACATGCTCATACACATGCATACACAAACACACACACACACACACACACACACACGCGCGATGTTCACATATAATACACACGCACACATCAGTATTACACGCACACAGAATGACTCACACAAGAACATACACACGTGTTCACACTACTCCTACAAGCTATACACATACGCATTAACAGCTGCACATCTGATAGTCACACACATAGACAATCTCACACATTCTCACACACATGCTCTCATAATACACAGACGCTCAAATAGGCTTCATACTCACACACACATATACCACGCGCACCACCAAATTATCTTTACATACTCATACATGCGTGTCTGGAATTGTATTTTGACAGCAGGGTAGGGTCTTTAGGCATCATGCAATGCCCCCCTCCTACTTTAAGAAGTTGTATAACTTTCAACATCAAAGTTTGGAAGAAATCCTTCCAGGATCTTCCAGCCGTAGATTGCAGCATACATTTCCTGCCTTCATTGCAGGGTGTGTAGTCTGAACCACTTGAATCTTTCCCAAGTAGCTAATTCGATGCATTGACATTATCTTCTTTGAGTAGCTTTGCTAACTGCTCTGTGTTCTGCTCTTCATTTCACACTGTCTGCTGACCAGAGTTGGAAGCAGTATTCAAGACGGCTTAGGGCAAATATCTTCCAGGGAACCACCATGGCTTCCCCACTCTCTCTCTCGTTCTGTAAGCTTTAAGAATGCATCCAGTCAGTCGCCTGAATCTCATTGCCAACTTAGTAATAGGCAGATGGAAGGATGCCCCCACTACTCCTGATGTTTATAAATTAAGAACCCTAACATTTGCTATCTATATATACCAGTCTGTCTAATTGTGGCCCTTTCATTCTGTCACTCTCCACTACATTTCCAGATGCAGAAAAATCGACAGACAGCATGCAGCGAACTTGCCATGAGAAGTGAAAGCTCCAACGTTTGGACATGGTCCTTCTTCAGGACACAAAAAAAAAAAGAGGTGAAAGGAGAGAAATGAGTAGGACAAAGGAGAATTTTACATCCGGTAAGTTTTTAAAAAATGGCTGCAGCTAATAAGGAAGACAGAACCAGGTGAGTTTCATCGAGAAACAAGAAGTGTCTGGGGGTAAGAAGGAAGAAGGAAAGAGTAATGGAGTGAGGAGAAAGATGTAAGGTTGAGAGGGAGATGAAGGATAAAGAGAAGGATAAAGAGAAGGATAAGAGAGAGGAAATGGAGGATGAGAAAGGTTTATAGAATTCAAAGGTGTTGGGAGTTGAAGGGAGATCTTTTCATTTAAACCTTTCGATGACATGGTGCCAAGTTCAAATATGAAATGTTGTTCTCTCTGTTTTGTTGAGAATGTGAAACAGTGGTGCGATCCACCTCAACAAAACAGGCCATTCCGTCATCCACTTATGAATGTGTGGCATTGCTGTACACATTCCCAAAGAAACTGAAAGAAAAAACGTTCCATATTCAAACTTGGCACCCCCGTCAATGACAGGATTAAATGAATATTTTTCCTACGACTCCAAAGCTTCCCCTTAATTCTACAAAACCTTTCTTCTCTTTCGACTCCCCTCCCACCTCACTCATTTTCCTTCATTTCTCTTCTTTCAGTTTTTTCCTGAAACAACTGGTAACTGGAGATGGAAAATGGATTGTTTACAATAAAGTGATAAAAAGATCCTGGAATTTGTGGGAGGATCTTCCAACACAGCTTCCAAAGAAGATCATTCATTTAAAAAAAAAAAAAAAAACTCATGCTTTGTGGGATATAAGAAGCGAAGAGAAGAAGAAGAAGAAAATGGTCATTTCGATATTTATTGGCAAACCAACCAAGCGAGGCCGTGTGTGTGTGTGGAAGAAAAGAAAACCATTTTCTAAGAGGAAAGGATGCTCTCCAAAGAAATCCTCTTTTACATAAACTCTTATTTAAATCACTGTGGATAAATCCCAGCAATAGTAATCTTCTCAGGCTCTCCAATATTTGACAATTCTATCAAGAGAAAGAATCGGGGCCAGAAGTGGGGCTAAAAATAATAATCATACATTTTAGATATATTCTTTTTAGTTTTTATAACATAAATGTGTTTCTGAGGGAAAATATTGGGAAAAAAAAAAACATCAAAAGATTATTTGAGAAAAAAAGAAGACAAGGAGGGTGGTGTGCTAGAAACAACAGCCTAATCTCCCTTAAATCACATACTTTCTTCCTCGACCCCTTTACAAAACATTTTACCAACAAATTTCTTTGTAATCGTAATCTACATCGTTTGAAAGTTATTTCTATAAAATTTCATTCAAAAATATCCATTCTCCTCAAATTTATGAGGGGGCAAAATGTCGGGGGTTTGTGTGAATTTTGTGAAACTCCTTTCCGCAACCCTTCAGAAAATGTTTTTCCAATAAATCCTTACAAATACTCAATCTACAGGATCTAAGCGATTATTTGTTGAAAGTTTCATTAAAAAATATCCATTTTCCCGCAAGTTATGAGGAAACAAAGTCAATGGGGGTATATATCTGTAGTTATGGCGAATTTGGTTTCTCACAACTTTCACAAAATGAAATATTTTTTAATGAAATTTTCTACAAATATTCTTCAGATGGTTTAGATTCCGATTAAATCGGAATTCATTGTGAAAACCGTTTGTCCCTGGGTGGGAAAAGTAGTTTTAGAAAATTCACAAGATTCGCCTTTTGTCATGAAAGAAGAAAAAAAAAAGGTTTTTTCCAATAAATCCCCATATTAATCGGAATCTACACCATCTGAAGCATATTTGTAGGAAATTCCATGAAGAATATCCATTTTTCTGCAAGTTCTTAGGGAAGAAGCATATACACCATAAAGGAACATTTATACACATGTATATTGATATATACCCACATATACACACACGTCTTTGCAATGTTTTTTAAACACATAAAACTCATAGATGCATACTTTTATAATATATTACACTTAAACCGCCCCAGGACAATATTTTTAGAGTTCTTTCTTAAAGTGTCCTTCACTTTTTTTGTGAAAAAACGATACACATTTCAGAGTATCTGGCTGTTATTTCTAGCATGATGTTAGACCATCTATAGGAGAATATTTGACATGGATGCTTTGTAAATTGTCCTTCGATTTTTATTTGTGATAAAACAAAGATGTGAAGGTTTTGGTGGCTGTTTCTAGCATGAAATGAGACCTTATAGAGGCGAATTTCATTTCTAAATGCTTCTTAACTGTCCTTCAAATTTATATAAAAAATAAAGTGAATTTGAAGTGACTTGGTTTCTATTTCTAGCATGGAAAATGACCAGCTATGGGAAAGCTTTTAATAAATGCTTCTTAAAGTGTCCCATTTTGTATGAACCCCAACAGCAACAACAACAACAACAACAACAATCTTATTATTAAACGTTAAAAACTGTCAGATGCAGACTGCACACACGACCGTGATGGTGGTGGTGGTGGGAGTAGGTGGTGGTGGTTGTAGTGGGAGTAGTCGGTGGTGATGATGATGATGGTGGTGGTGGGAGTAGTCAGCGGCGGTGGTGGTTGTGGTGATGATGATGATGGTGGTGGCAATCGGCGGCGGTGGTGGTAGCGGGGGAGGGGTTGTGGTGGTGGTGTTTCTCGTTTGTTGTTGTTGTTGTTGCTTTCGGTCGTCTGCTTTTTAATGGAGAATCAATGACAGGAAAGTCGCTGGTTTGCCACCAGACATACATTATACATACATGCGCGCATATATATAATATATATATACATAATATATATATATATATATATATATATATATATATATATATATATATATATATACACACACACACACACACAAACATGCATATTTAAACACACATGTATATACATATACACACAAACGTATATATATAATACACACAAACATATATACATACATACACACACATATATATAATATATATACATAATATATATATATATATATATATATATATATATATATATATATATATATATATACACACACAAAGAGAGTGTGTTGAGGAATGTTACAACACTGATTGTTAGTGTGTAGAATGCAATGTATGCGATGCGGGTTCGATTCCCGGCTGAAGGAATTTACAATAATAATAATAAGAAGAAAGAATAGGATTGAAGTTTAATATTTCTGGAAATATTTATTTGTTAAAATGAAAGAAAGCAAAAGATTGACGTCCAGGAATAATTCCAAAAACCATCAAAGAATATTCTGAAACATCCAAACCAAGAACTTCACAGACTTCATTTTCATCTTTCCTGATGAGTAAATATTTTGGATTATCTTTTAATCCCAGGATTTCTTCATCTTCAGGTGTTTCCTCTTCAATATGTCGAGGTATTTCATAAATATTGTTGTTTGTATCTGTTATATAAACACATTCACCAATTATGGTTAAATGAGGTCTTCCAATATAATATTCCACATCATAATCTATTATTTCTTCTATTCTTATTCCCCTCACAAAAGACTTTTCCCTGAACCATTCCACTAAAGACCAATCATCCCACCTTCCAAACACCTCCTCCATCTCCCTCCTCAAAACAACAACATCACCAAAAGATGTGACCCCCACACCATCCACCCCTTCCTCTCCCTCCAACCTTCCCTTTCTCCTCATCTTCCCCCTACACACTTCATCTTCAAATTCCCCATCTTCAATATCAACCACATCCACATAATAAGAGTCAAAGATGTTAGAGTCTCTGCAAATGTAATAAACCTTGTTGTTCCTCCATATTCTTTTGTATTTCTTGTCTCTCTCTTCTTGAGTTATGTCTCTAATATAATGACCACCACACACGAATTGATTGTCGTTGTATTTATAAATCCTGTTGTAGTACTTCTCAGTTCTGATGGTCTTTAAACGATGGAGATCCCTGTTGAAGACCCTCATTTCCTTCCCAAAGGCGACAATGAAACATTCGTCTGTCCACCGACATATGTCCAGTGGTTCTTCTTCTTCTTGTTCATGTTGAAGTATGTCCGCTGTTGTTGTTGTTGTTGTTCTGATTAATGTTAAACTTTCTCGAAACATCAACACACTCACATTCTCATCTAACTTAATTAGTTTACTGTTCCAGTCCCTAATGTCCCAATAATCATAACAAACAAGTTCCTCGAATGCAGGAATGGAAAAAGGGACCATTGCTGTTCTATATGGAAGTCTCCTCACTGATATTTCATCAATTCCTGAATTATTAATCTCCACTATGTAATTACCACATCTCACCTTTAATCTACCTTTACTAATTATTTCACCTGATTCACCTCTTCTTCCTCCATCTCCATCTCTTCCTCTGTATTCCAGATGTAATGAAAGGGAAACAAAGACCAGAATCAAAATTTAATAAAGACACAGATTCCAGAATGTTCATTTGGTCCCCATCAATCTTTATGCGATGACATTCAATCAATTCAATATGTTGACACCAGTAAATACCCACCACTTTTCTCCATATTACACCATAAGGGACGAGACTTGACCAAGCTTTAGATTTCTTCAAATCTTTTCCATTCAGTTGAAATATTTCTTTTCTTTTAGGAACCGTGGCCATTACGTGCTTTCCTTGTGTAAAACACACACCACCAACTAAACTTGCCACATTTCCGTGACATAACAGCTCCCCGTCTTCATCAAATATTTTAACATTTCCATTATTGGCTTTTTCACACACAACTATCTTTCCTTCTTCAGAAATATCAAAATCTTTTACTTGAACAGCAAATTCGTCTGTTTGTAAACGAGCAACCGGGAAGCTTTCTCGATTCACCATAAACAACCCTTCAACATACAATTCATTCCCCGTTACCCTCCAGGGGCTTCCAACAAACCTTGGTCCTTTATAGTCTATACTGTAGAAATTTACTTCATCTTTATAAATTCTATGATTTAAAAATATTCTCTTGTATTCCCCATCCTGGGTCAAACACAAAATGTTTTGATATCCGGCTAAAACTGAATATTTCTCCCAATCACCATGAATGTACAAAAAACTGTCATCAATTGTCATCCTGTCATCACTAGAATAACACTCCTTGTAGTGACTGACTGAATGTAAATATTGACCATCACTGTTGAAGAAAATAATGAATCTCATGTTGGTGACAATGATGACATCTTCAGCAGTAACTTTAATATCCCAGATGTCATTTTCATCATAGTTTCCATATTTGTCTCTCATTATTAATGGTTGAGGTATGTCTATTTGTTTTATTTCCTTCACACTCAAAAGTTTTTCATTAATATCAACAAAATACAAATGACTTCCATCTCTCATTTTACTAAAAACCATTTGATTGTTTGATAAAGAAGCCAGACATTCATATTTATTTCTCGTTTGGTAAATTACCAACGACAATGGAAATTCCACTTTTAATGTCAACAGTTGGGATTTATCATCATCATCATCATCATCATAATCCCTATACGTAATGACCAGTGTGTTTGACTGCCATCGACACATTTTAATAAATCCATTAAATTTCCATTTGATTGAATCCAAAAGTTGACCATCCAATGTGAATATCTTAATGTTTCTATTCCTCCTGTCACATCCTGCAATCAGATTATTTTCAGTTATAACCAAACGATTAATCTCCACTGGTTCTTTGTCTGCCAAATGTTGAGGGAGAGGAATACATCTGGCTTTATCAGAAACTGTCAGATCCTGTAGATATAAAGTACAAGACAACATTTCACTGAGAGAAATGTTTCTGGAAAATACATCTACCAGGTCGATATAATAATTAAGTTGATTATTTGTAACGAGATCATTAACCAACAAATTATGATCATTTATAGCAAACATACGGCTGCTGTCTACAAGATACACAAACATTTGGTCAATAGATCCACCGTAGAGATTGGGGTGACGTTTCACTTGGGACATTAAAACACTGGGAACCATCTGTCGTCCGCCATGACCACCACCACCTATTGTAGTGTTATACTGAAATGCTTTTCCCCTAGTAACAATTAATAGCTTTTGTGTTTCCTTGTCTATTGATAATGATTTCACAAAAAAAGGGATATTAATTGTCTTAATTGTTTCAACTTGATTATAATAATTGATGGCTAAAATATCTAAATGTGATGGTTTATCACAATAACAAACAATTTCACCTTCACCCATCTTACACACCTGTACATAAGGCTGCCTTAATGATACACTTCTCACTGTCTTTGATAGGTTTCCGATGACCCTTAATTGTTTCTGTAGGGGTAATGTGACACCTATTTGATTAGAATCCCATCGACATATATCTGTAGCTGTAGACGGCAGAGATAATCTCGACACAATGTCTCCTTCATTAGAAATGTATAACAAGCAATCATGGTTGATGTCGGACACCACCAACTGTCCATTTGCCAGATTACATATTTCGCCAATGACAAGTTTTTTGTCATTCTCCTTTTCTTTGAGTCGTAAATTTAGATTTCTGATATAAGGATTTTTCAGGTGTAAACAACAGCCAGACGGCCGGTCCTGATACTTGTAAAGAAGGACCCTGTTGAGTTGAGTGTCCGGTAGATAAACAGTCCCTTGGAAAACAGCAATGTGAGGGTGAACAGGGAAAGGCAGTTGCCACTGCCATTTCATTTCTCCATATATATCATAACATATCAGAATAGAGTGTCTCTTGAAGAGGACATAAAAATGAACATTATCAGAGTAGATGTGATGAGGGTAGCCATAGAATGGAAGGTATTTTTGAAAAAGTTCTTCAGCACATGTGGAATAAAATACCATTTTATTTTCCCTTCCATCTACGACTACAAAATTAATTGGAGTTGCAGCAATGGTGACATTAGAATGTCCCAGAGAAATTCTTTCTGTAATGTCAACTTTATCTTCGTTGATCAATAGGATATGGACCTCAATTTTGTTTTCAGTGGTGGTCACAGCTAAACACTTATTTGATACAATATGACATATTCTCCTGTAATCAGTGTGGACCTTTATTAAAGGGCTTTTGCTTAGTTCAGGACAGGTGATATACTGAAGTTCTTTCTTTTCATGATAAAACACTAAAATTCTGTTTGAGTTGAGTCTACAAAAGCAAGAAGGAATCTCAAGGAAAGTTGAATTATTTTGGTTAATTATTTCCTCATTATCAGTGAATAATTTAGCTTTATTATTCTTATAGGTTATTAATATAGAAGATGTAGACAAAGGTAGAATATTAGTAATATTGTTGCAATCCTCAATATCAATATAGTCTTTTAAACTGGGGGTATGTTGCTGGTGGTTGTGTGACAGTTTGGGCCAAATGTCTTCATTTATTTGAATGGCATGTGGTTTGCCAAAATAATCTGTTACCAAAATGGTATCTTTACCAACAGAAATAGAGCGGCATTTCCTGCCAATGTCCCTCTTTGTCACACCACCTTTAGCTGAAATCCTGTAAATAATTTGTCCCTGGAGGACATAGATATAGCTTTGGTAGAGAGAGATTTTACTTGGGAGGTGCAGAGAATGGGTCTCTACCTCCCATAACTGTTGGCCATCCATATTGTAACAGATTACTCTGTTAATACTGGAAAATGTAATTAAAAGTATATTGTGGACCCCTACAGCAATATCTGTAGGTATTTCTTTGGTAATGAATTGGTTTATAATTCTATTACTCTCCCAATCAATTTGGTAAACTGTCTTACCAAACATTTCTACACCTACAAGTGTAGAATGTTCCAAGTAACTCACCATATACAACCCCAACTGTATCCCTTTAATCTCGAAAGTTGTGGGACTGATAATGAGAATCATTTCTCGGAAGGGGAGGGTCGCTAGAACCATGTCTTGACCAATTCTGGTGAAACTGGTGACAGAAGATGGACAATGGACATCATTTCTGTCACCGTCTCTTGTCACACAACATACTGTCATACAATGGTGGGAATAGGTTACCACTCCCCCCCTGTATTACAATAATATTGGATATTATCATGCTTTTGTCTGATTCTTCTCCAGATTCTTCAATCTTTGCTTCTCTGGTCACAACTGGGCAAAGAGGCCGAAATTTTGTGGTTATTTTTGGTGGTTCAATGGTTTTGTGTTTGTCTTGTAAAATATTTCTCTGTAAATAGTGTTCCAGGAAGAATTCTAGTTTTCCAAAACTAATAAATTCTTGATTGAAATCGTATTCCTTAATGTCTTTCTGCAAAATTTGTATTCTTTGTGTAAAATCTTTTAGAAAAATACTTTCATCCATTCCTATATTTTTTAAAAAAGTACATATTTTTTCACGAAAATTTTTCAACAAATTAATTTTGTCTTCATATGCATTTGATCTTTTATAAAATGTATGTTTGTCCAAAATATTTCGTCTTCCCATTATTTCCTTCTTTTCATGTTCTCCTTTTTGTCTTTTTTGTTTTGTTGTTGACTGAGATGAAGCTTGTTCCTCTGACATTTCTCTCCTTGAACCATCATCTCTGTCATATTTATTGTCAACTCCTTCTTCATACCTTTTTGTTGTTGAGTCCCTCAAAGCCCTTTTCCAAGGGATACGTGTTCTTAAAGTATTTTCTCTTTGCACTTCCATAGTGAATCTGTAATGAAATATAAGGAAAACGTTTAGCTTTGTGGAAATATTCAAGTTTCAGGGAGATGATGTTTACTTCAATATTTGAAAAACACAAACAAAACATTTCTGTATTTCTGTCAGTGAATTAATCTTGGCTAATTAATATTTAAACAACTTTCTGTTGTAATAAAAATGATTAGAAATAAACATCTGATTACAATCTATTTTAAGATGTATTAATAAGTTTCATTAATTACATGGAGTCTAAATATTAGCAATAATTATATTCACTGGAAATGATATTTGCTCTCAGCATCACAAAGTAATAGTCATGAGTGGCTTAGATTTATTTAACGATAATTAGTCAAGGAGATTCCCCTGCTCCAAAAGTACTCAATAACGAGACACTCCATGCTGTAGAGAAAATTAACTTTAATTAGTATACATGCTATATTATGTCCCAACACACAGCAATCATGTTCAAACTTCGTTAACACGGAACAATTAGGAAAACATAGACTTTATGTTTCATAGACATTTGTCAGACACAAGACAGACTGAACATTTTGCTAGTTAGATGGAATATAAGTATTACTAATGATTATATGTACTGGAAATGATGGGACTGTCATGGTTGGCTTGGTTTCCATCATATTTACCTGGAGTAAGAGATATCAATAAAGCTGGAGATGAAACTGGTTCTTAACCTGACAAATGCTGTAAATCTCTCAACATTCCAATATAATCCACACAATTATCATACACAACATTGATTAACTTGGAAAGCTTATCAAAAGATGGGCTTCCATATAATCACACTGATACACAGCATGTTGAGAGGATCGTTATTATTTGTTCCTGATTGAGATAATAAAGATTGGTTAATGAATAAGCTTAATTAACGAAAGGTAGGTTCATCTAAATTATATTCAATATAAGGGACAATGTTTGGATAGCAATGAGAAAGATGTGTTTGTATGAAAAAGGGGTTTGGCAGGGGAAGTGTGTTTTGTTTTGTGTTAGGTGAGGAGATATAACTTGGTGTAGTTTATTATGAAGTATTGGGGGTTTAATGAGGTGGATTAGGAAATATTGGTGGGGTGTTTAATGACATTCTGGTGACTCATCATCATCAGAATGATCCTCCACCTCCTCTTTGGAAAAGAGCTGGATAAGGCTATGTTGTTGCTATTGGTGTTGTTATTGACAACAAAGTTTATGAAGAGAAAACCAGATAATTGCAAATATTTCAACTGGAAAATTAAATTGGAAATAATGTTTATGTTTCACTTGTGCCATTCTACTTGGTTTATTTTGGAGGAAGAAAAACCTACAAAAACTCTTCATAATAATAATAATAATAGACTTTAATCTAATTGTATATGTATTTATATACACATACATATATATGAAAAAATATGTATAATATATACACAAAATGCACATATGTATATTTATATACATATGTATATTTATATGTCCGTATGTATGTATGATCATCATCATTTTACCCCCACTTTCCATGCTGGAATGGGTTGGATGGTTCAAAGAATGTCTTGCCTGAAGTTACATTTTCTGGTTTTCTTTCTACAGCTGGATGCTCTTCCTTACATCAACCCTGCACAATGTGCACTGGGTGCATCTTATGGCACCGTCACTATAGACGATTGCCATGTCCTTGACAGAACTAAAGGTTCCCCTCAATCTCTGGGTTTCACATATACCTTGGGATGAGGGTAATAAATATATGGAAAGGAGGGGTTGAGTGTTGGGGAGAGACTCAGGGAGGTCCAGTAACATCCCTAGTTTCATTGGAAGAATGGTGAAGAGAAGAGATTTACTGCCATTCTTTGTGACAGCAATAAGATAGCAGAGT